>NW_023615554.1:0-160001 GCF_013339695.2 Rhipicephalus sanguineus | reverse complement strand
CCGTGAGTCTGAGTATGAGTAAGTTCGGGTGTGTAATATGTTGGTGAGCTTGAGTCCGAGTGAGTACGGCTGAGAAAAATTTTAGTGTCTGAGTCCGAGTGAGTCCGGTAGAGGGAAGGTTTGGTGAGTCTGAGTCCGAGTGAGCCCTAAGCACAAAATATATTTTATGAGCGAGTCTGAGTGAGCTCAACACTTTTTTGCCGACCTATGGTTCTATCTACACAACTTCAGCATTATGATCAGCCCTATGTCGGCTCACGTTTATACGCCCGTCGACTCACACATACTTCAAAGCACTAGCGTTCATAGGCCCGTTCAATATTTATTAATAAGTGCGTGAGTTATGGAGAGGGGGGAGCAGATTGACCTCCCGCCCACAATCTCTTTCACAGGAAGTTCTTAATAAAAATATCTCGTGTTAGGCACATCTTTCAATAAAAAGATGTCCTTTTCTGAATTGCAACCACTGATAAATCATATTTGAAGGTATGAGATCAAAAGGCGCCAAGTAGAGCCCCAATTATGCGAGATATTGGTGTTAAAGAGCATTGAAACCATGGTCGTAAAAGCCAATTATACGCTAACGGACTCATGAGTCGACTCACTCAGACTTAGATAGAGCCGTGAGTCTGAGTCTGAGTCCGAGTGAATATTATTTTGGTGAGTTTGAGTCCGAGTGAGTCCGGCTGAGAAAAATTCAGTGAGTCTGAGTCCGAGTGAGTCCGGTTGAGGAAAATTTTGGTGAGCCTGAGTCCGAGTGAGCTCTAAGGACAAAATATATTTCACGAGTGAGTCTGAGTGAGCTCCACATTTTTTTGCCGACCTATGGTCATGGCCGAGTGTCATGACGATGAGCAGCGGCCTAGCTTGGGCCCTCGTGCTTGACCAGCACGAGGAAGAGAACGACGAGGAGAGAATAAGAACAGCTGGCCTGCAGCAAGGGCATTGTCTCTGTTCTCTGCCTTTATAATATATATATATATATATATATATATATATATATATACAGAGAAAGAAACATAGAAATAGACGCAAACAAAGAGAAAGAACGAGAAAGAAGGCCCCCAGCTCCTTACTACCTTCAGGCTTGTCACCACCAATGCGAAGCTGCCTTAACTTTGTTTTAATGCCAGTCAGATGCGCCCAATCCAACCGCTCACCACCCTCTCTCCTCCCGTCCCTTCCTACTCTCTCTAGTCGGCTAACCCTCACGCCTGCTTTTCGCTCATGGGAGAGTTTATCCAATATGTGGTGCCCCGCCGCGGAAGTCGGAGGAGGTAATTTTTTGTTCAGTTGTGTTTCTCTCCGTGGGAGACGTCTTTCATCCCTCATGATAACTGTGTTGGCTGTTACGCTGGCTCTCTAAGAGACCCGGTGTTCTGAGATGGAGCGTCTCCACTCGTGCCGCTATGCATGCTACCAATAGGGACGCGTCACTGCGACGCTGCTACATACACTGGTATTAAAATGCGCCACACGAGCGCTGTGAGGCGGAAGCGGTATTGCTTCGAGCCACAAAGGATGGAGTCGAGTCGGAAAAAAAAAAACTTTATTGCGAGGGAATTCAGGACCTCCCAGACTCCCTGGGTCCCCGCGCGACCCCACCACACTTAAAAGTTCATGCATAATAAGTCCATGACTTGGTCAGCCCGGCTGGCCGCGAGCGTCTGCTTTGCCGGGTCCGTGGAGCGTAGCGAGTTCGCCCAGCCCTCCCAGGTTTTGAGTGGCACCGGCCTGCCGGGAGGAGAAGACGGACAGACCAGGGGAAGGTGGGTTAGGTTTGCTCTCGGTACACTCCACAGAGGGCAGGAAAGCGGGATGGGTCGGTAGTCGGAGAGGAGGGAGGGGGTAGGTATGGTTGGCGTTTGCAGACGGCGCCATTGGTGCTGTTTACTGGTAGAGAGGGAAGAGTGGGGGGGTGGGTACATTTGCCTATCAGCATGAGCATTTGCGGTGAGCTCGCCCGCACGCTTCTTCGGTACACGCATCGAAGTACACGCACTGAGGAACATGTACGCTCTTTCGAAAAGCGCTTTATGAAATACGCCTGTGCCCAGTTTCTCGACCCTCGGGCTAAAGAATCGGCGCCGTCATTTCCAGGGTTTCCCGAATGCGTGGCTACCCAGATGAGCTCAGCGCTGCGGCAGAAAGAGGAGTTCTGCGTCAGCATGTGACTGCTTGTAGGGTGAACTCTACCCCTGGCATAATTTCCTAGTGCAGTTTTTGAATCCCTTAGTACATGGGTCTCAAACTCACGTCAGCTAGCGGGCCGCAGTCATGAAATGTAGTCCCGCAAGGACCGGAGAAGAGGGGGGAGGGGGTAGGATGAACAAAATTTCGCCTCAAGCTGTCATTTGAAAGAACGCATTTCCGATATTTCACACATGATTCTTATGGGAATTTGGCGCAAGGATTACAGAAAAATATCGATACTGATATCTAGAATGACTCAAATATCGACGTCGATTGTGAAATCTAGATTGTGTTCCGCGGTTATATTTAGTCACATAGTGACCGCATCGGGTGCCTCACGAAACAAATGCTTGAGAGCAGTCTCGTCACTGTAATTTGCCCGAACAAAGCGCTATTCATCGCAATTGGCGAGTAAATAATGCGAGTGCCATTTAGCAAACTCAAAAATATTTTATTTCTTGCGAAGCCACGGGCCGCATGCGGCCTGCGGGCCGCGTGTTTGAGACCCCTGTCAGTATGTAGGTAGCATTGGAACTGCTGAGCGCTGGCGCAATAGCGAACTCTTCCTATTCTTCTTGTGTTCCGAGAGGTAATTCGTTTATCAATGGGGGGAGAGTGCGGTGCCTAGGCCCCCGCTCTGGCACCGTGCTAATCGCATGCAGCGCCCACCCAGATAGAATCCCGTGCCCCGCCGTATACTTTATGAAGAGTCGTTGCTCTGGCTTTCCGTCGCTCGCGATGTCGATCAGGGTGCACGTTACGGGAAGTGGTCGAATACAGAACGTTTCGCAAATTTCCTTGGGTAGGGATTTCAGCGAATTGTGATTGGCGGGGAAGCGAATTTGGAGTTCTGAAAAGTATTTGTTTTCCGGCAGGAGCGGAAGTGGAATAAAGACCCCCTGCAGGACCGGATCTAAAGCCGACAGGTAGGACCGTGGCCTCCGCGATTAGCTCCGGCAGCGCGCTGCCGGAGCTAATCGCGGTGGGCACGGGGGTGGGGGTGGGGGTGTGGTACACACCAGGAAAATAAATGTGCGAAGTTTGCATTAAAAACACGCGTTTCAGTGACAGCGAGGTGTGCGTGCCGTGGGGCAGCGTTCAATACACTGACAAGGGCTAGAGAGAAGATGATAGACGGCATTTCAGCGCACTTTGTAATGGCTGGGCCTTTAAACCACTTACTCGTTGTGCCATTCACATATTTCGACACCTAGTTCGATTCTGTGCTTCTGCCACGCAATGCATACGCTAAGGACACTCCTTGCACTGCATTGCATCCGTACAGTGTTTCTTTTTTTTTCGAAACAATTTCGAGCACGGGCGTTTCTCTGTAGTATAAGACCTGCTTTCTAGACAGACAGAAGTGCTGGGTTCGATTTTCACTGGAACAGAAGATTTTTATTTTATTTATTTCCATCTATATCGCATTTTCGCTCATAACTAACGACGCTGTCACCGACACCAAAATTTTTGCGAAACGAGATCTCTAGGGCTATGACGCTTTGCAAGAGTTTTGCAGGTGTCATTTTTACGGGCGTCGGCAGTATATTCACTGTAAGCGACTCCTCGCAGTAAAATTTTCGGAGGTCGCGCCCATACACTGCGGGTGAACTCATCGAGGAAGCGAATAAGGTCCACCTTGACGGCTCTACTCCGAATATGAGCTGTTTTCCTCTGTCCTTCATTAAAATATCTGACCATGCGAAATTTTTCTTGATGACGTGCACTTGTATTATGGTGTTCTTCAATAGTTTTCGGACAAGCAACGGCTATAGGCTTGCCCCTGTCGCTGCCTTTTTTGGCAACATTTATGTTTGGAACCACAAGACTGCATAATGTGAACGTAAAAAAATGTGAAAGGTATTGCAGGGCCGGCATCATTATTTTAAGCCTGGCGCTTTTCGTACAAACTTTATTTTCTACTTTGATGTTCTATTTCACTTAACACAGTTGCACTCACAGTCTGTGCGACGTTATGAGGCAGCATTCAAAGCTACATTCATCTCGTTAGACTTTGGATCAAGCACAAAGACTGGAGGAGAGAGACAGGGGGGGGGGGGGGCGGGGAGAGAACAAAATGGAAGTGGGAGGGGGATAGCTTAGCGCTATCTCCCGCCTATTGCATTCCTGTATTCCTGAACTCTATCTTGGACAGTTGTGTTGTGTTCACTTAATGGATGCAGAGGATGGCACCACCCTGCTTTTCCCGCATTGAGAGTGTCCGTGCACTTACGTGTGCTCTCTGTGTGTCAGCATCGATCATCTGTCACCAAAATGCTGAATGATTCTAATGTTTTCACAAGCCTCGTCGCAGTGGAACTTTTCGAGTACCCATCTCGTTGCCGTAATACCGGCTTTTTATTGATGTCAATCCATTTCAAGGAGAGAGTCTTAGATGCCTCGTGAAACACGAAAATTTACCGCCGGCGTCAACACGACTGAAGCCCAAAAATTCAACGTCAAGTGATGACGGCACCATACGACGTCATCATATGACGTCATGTTATGCGACGTCATATATTGACGTCACATATATCACATCACAATGTATCAAATATATCGCATTACAGCGTCGCTTGGTCAAAGGTGGTCTGATCACGGATGCAGTGCAAAACCAGGTTAGGTGCAGAAAGCTTTCGGAGGGGTGCAGGGGAAGATCAAACTCGCAGGGTTTCTTATGCACTCGCCTAAAATGAG
This sequence comes from Rhipicephalus sanguineus, assembly GCF_013339695.2. Taxonomy (NCBI): domain Eukaryota; kingdom Metazoa; phylum Arthropoda; class Arachnida; order Ixodida; family Ixodidae; genus Rhipicephalus; species Rhipicephalus sanguineus. Next base: position 155,111 of record NW_023615554.1, on the reverse strand, counting down.
TGGAAGGTGAAGGCCATCTCCTTTTATATGCGCGGCACTTGAGGAGCCTGGCTGGTGGTCAATGCAGGCCTAAAACAAGGCTAACGATGGTCAAAACCGGTGCTAAATAAACTAACTGAGTCTCAAATAACATAAACTAGAGATATAAACAATAATTAATGGCAATATTTTGCCGAAATTTGCGAATAACGCATCTGAAAGACCCGGCTCATACCTGCGCAGCGCGAGAGAGGGCGCCACCGCCTCGGCAAGCTGGCGATTGCAGGGGAATCGAGGGGGTGGCCGTGCTACGAACTTCCTCGGATTTCATGGCAGTGGAGCTGCATTAAGCGCGAGGTTTAGAACTACTCCAACGCCTACACAAGAACGACGTTAGCGCTGGTTTCTTAACATCAGATTCCCGCGGCCACGGCGGCCGCATTTCAGTGCAGCGAAATGCAAAAAACAAGTATTTTTTTTCATATCAGTCGATGTATTAATTCTCCGTCGCCCCTCTCCTAAACGTTTCTCCATCTAACATAGTTTTGCACTGCCTCCGGAATCGGAGGCACTGCAAGCTTTCTGAACCCCACCTGCTTTTGCACTGCCTCAGTGATCGGCCATCTTTGACCAAGCGACGATGGCAGCTGGAGCCATCATCATGTGACATCAAAAAATTTGGTGATCTGTGACGTCCCGGTGATGTTATCTCGTCGTGAAGGTTTTTTACATCACTCATGTTGACGCCGCCTATGGTCAGTTTTCGCGTTTCATGCGGCGGCATCTAAGGCTTTCGCCTTAATAGATCGGCGTAGATGAAAAAGGAGATGTGTTTGGCCTTTTGTCTTAGGCGAGTGCATGAGGAAACCTGTGAGTTTTAACGCGAGGACGTTAGTCGCCTCCTTTCGCAGAGATTCCGGTGTCGGTGTCGTTGGTTGTTTGCGAAAGATCGCCGGAGTCCGTGAGCGAAAATTCGAGATAGAGGCGAATAAATGATAACAAAAATTTCGGTTCAAGTCAGAATCGGACACAGGACCTCTGCGCGGCAAGGAGGTGTTCTACCACAGAGCCACACCAGTGCTTGAAAATGCTTCAGAAAACAGGACAATACGAATAGCATGTAGGGGGAGGAGTCTCCCTAAAACATATAATATTGCGTGGCAAAAGCGTACAAGCGCACCAAGCTTCAAAACATGGGAATTGCGCAGTGAATGGGTGGTTGAAAGTTGCCCACCTATTACAAACCGTTTAGGCGTAATTAACCATCATTGTTCGCAATGCATCGACAAAGTTTGCAGCTGCGCAGGCGCGCGTGGGGTGTTACGGACGCGTAATGTGTTCTTAGCCAATTCGCGAAGTGAAGAATTGTGGCTTTGTGGGCTCTTCGCAACTCTTCTTGCAGTAGGTATTCCAGCATACTTTGAAATTGCCAATGTTACAGGCACACAAGTTCCCTTCCTTGTGGCATGGTAGAGAATTTCACCGAGACGCAAAGTCAGGCAAGCGATTAACAAGGGGAACGTCAAGCGTCGTCATGTTTGTATGAATATAATGTTGCACAGTCGTCAGTGTCATAGAAATTTCTTTCAAGTACGCATCTGGTTGATGTATTACCGGCTCTTTATTCATGCGCGGTTTGCATGAGCCCGTGCCGGCAACGTGAAGATGCTTTTTTGAATAAACGTTTTTTTCCGTCCGCCGTATTCATTTTAACGCATTTTATTGTCTTTATTGACCATACGGCGCCTTCGTATGGCACGCGGAGGTTAACGGGAATCGAAGAAGCAGGTCTGAATACAGAGGAAGAATGCCTTGGCAAAAGACGCCATGTTTTAAATGCGAATGCATTTCTTAGTCGGGGCATGTCAGGCGTCTGTCGGTGTCCGCGCGCCGGCAGGTTTTATCTCTCCGCTCTCACTCCCTCTCCCATGGCAACAGCTGCGGGCGCGCGCGCTTATCCTCGCCCCTAGCAACCGGAGCAGGTGGTGCGGGCGGAGTAGCGGAGAGTGAGTGGAGAGGAGGAGCGCGCTCTGGCGTGTGAGGGAGCTCCCGCGTGCGTGGAGAGAGTTTAGGAGAAGATAGGTGCAGTGCTTCGCCGCTCCTTCTCTCGGCGTTCGCTCTCTCTCCTCCCTACCCTCCACTCTCCCGTCCGCTCGCTCGCACGTATATATAACTGCAGTGAAGCGATTACTACGCCGTGTACTCTCGGCGCAAGAAATGCATTCGCATTTCCTCACGATTCCCTTCGGAGAGGTGGGGGCATTTTTTAGGTATTCTGAAGGAACAGAATGTTTCGAATGAAAGTAAAAGTTCCTCGCTAAAGGAGACATTTTTCTATGAAGGAGATTAATAAGCGTTCCAGCCACACTACGTCCACGTGTGTTTAGAAAAAAATGGCTGTTGATTTACATTATGACGCACTCTACTATGGGAGCGCACGCAGGCGTCCCGTGATGGGGAAGGAACGTTTGTTTTCGAGGGCTTCGTAAGAATGGAGATGATTAGGAGCGTTCTGTGCTGTATTCACCTTCGTGATGACAAGGTGATATGGCTGTTGGAACGAACTCAATAACAGGGAGCCTTCGCGTAACAATCACATGCGAACAATAACAATAGCGCATACTCTTTGTCGAATTTTGAAAATGCTACCTCCTTGAATTTAGATACAAACCCTTTTGATCTAAAGATTATGATTTAGAATCATACCTTACGTCGTTCTTTAGGTCTAACCATTTAATGTTGCCTTGGCAAATTGTTAAAAGAAACTTTTTAACACACCTCTGACGTTAACAAAACGCCACTAGCTGGATTGAATACACATGACTTCTAAGTGAAAACATAGTGCATCAAAGACAATTTTTAGAGCGGAGCTGTTTAGGCTGGCCGTAAAAAGTTTGCTGTTCGCAGAAAACTACACGTTCGTATGCGCCACAGCAATTGGGCAAGCCCCACAATCGAGAACACCAGGTGCCAGTGCTAAACGAAAACTCTGATCGGCGACCCTCCCTGTCTTTCCTTGCATCCCTTTGTCTCTCTCTCTCTCTGATCAGCGAAGTGGAGCACGTGCAACACGTCAAAGAGAGAGAGAGAGAAACAAGGACATAGAAAGAAAGAGAGAGAGAAAATAGAGAGAGAGAGAGAGAGAGAAAGAAAGCAATAGAAAGAAAGATAAATAAGCAGAGAAATAAAAGGAATAAATGCATAAACAGATGGAAAGACGGAGAGATTAAGACACAAAAAGATTGGGAAAGCGAAAGAAATATAATATTTCTTTGGGTTTAACGTCCGAAAACCACGATATGATTATGGGAGACGCCGTAGTGGAAGCCTCCGGAAATTTCGACCACCTGGGGTTCTTTAACGTGCACCTAATGTAGGTACACGAGTCTCAAGCATTTTCAGCACCATCGAAAATGCGGCCGCCGCTTACGGAAAGAAACACACACGAAAAAGATTCAGAAAAAAAAGAAGAGGAAACGAGACCAAAAGAAAAAGAAAGAGAGAAATGAAGAGAGACAAAGGAAGAGAGAGAGGAAGTGAAAGAGATAGAAAGAAAGATTGAAAGAAAGAGAAAGAGATAAAGTGAACATAGATAACTAAACACAGAAGGAGCGAGATAGAGAAATCAATAGATAGAGAAAAAAAATGGAATACACAGATGCAACATGGGATAAAAGAACAGAGGGAAAGAGAAACAAAGAGACGAAAAAAAGAGAAAAATAAAGAAAAAAAAAACGCCAGGCCTGCGCGGAAAGCGCAGCACAGTCACAGCGAACGCTGGAAGAGAGGCATTTCTAGATCCCGTTGTAAACACTTTTGTGGCTACAAATACAAGTACATTAGCAACGTACCCACTACGCCAGAAATAATAATTTTTGGGAAGTTGGGAAGCACCCACCACGACATTATTCGTTATTCTGCGGAGAAGCGAGGTACCAACTGTGAGGCATTATGTGCACTTTGTTATTGCGGTGGTTGATGACGATAAAGAATTATGGCTGATCCCTTTGTAATGGGTTGGAAGCTTTAAACGACCTACTAGTTACGTAATTCATATTGTGTGACGCCCGGTCGTTATTTAACTGTCCCACCACGCTTTATAACATACATCAACCGGAGAAACAGAGAGCGAGAGAGAGAAGGAATTAACTTTATTGAGAGCCTGAGGAAATGGATCATGGGAGCCTTATGGGCTTCCTTGACAACCAACAGAAGTGCACTTGCCAGGAACCCACTGCGCTATAAATCATCACACTTTTTGTGAAGTAGGGAAGCAGCTCATACGCAATTTTTCATCATTCTGCGGAGCACCGTGGTACTCGCTAAACACCTGTAAGGCATTATGTGCACTTTGTTGATGCTGTGGCTGATGACGATGAAGAATTATCGTAGAGGCCTTTGTAATGGGTTGGAAGCACTCAACAACCTACTCGTTGCGCAATCTGCATTGTGTGACGCCCGGTTACAGAATTCGCGTTTGTGTGACGCCTGGTTGTTATGTTACTCTTCTACCACACTACATTACCTATCTTAATGTGGTTACTTCCCGAAATGAAGCCTGTATAGGGTCTTTTTGCAACGCAGTTTCAAGCACCGGCATGGCCTTGAGGTAGAACACTGGGCTCACACACAGAGGGCCCAGGTTCGAACCTCGTTCCATCCTGGAATTTTTTTCTTATTTCCTTTTTTTTTTATTTCGTGCGATAGTGGTTACGGACACCGGCGGCGGCGGCGGACAGCTACGGCGCCGAAAACGGCCGTTGAAATGATCTCATAACAGCTTTCGCTGTAAAAGAGATTAAGCCCTTCCCTTAAGGGGAAAACGGGGGCATGCGAAGCTTGGCGTGTGTCTGCCCAGCCTTTCTTTCTTTCTTTCTTTCTTTCTTTCTTTCTTTCTTTCTTTCTTTCTTTCTTTCTTTCTTTTATTCTTTCTTTCCTTCCTTCCTTCCTTCTTTCTTTCTTTCTTTTCTTCTTTCCTTCCTTCTTCCCTTCTTTCCTTCTTCCTTTCTTTCCTTCTTTCTTTCTTTCTTTCTTTCCTTCTTTCTTTCTTTCCTTTCTTTCTTTCCTTCCTTCCTTCTTTCTTTTTTTCCTTCTTTCTTTCCTTTTTTTCCTTCTTTATTTCTTCCTTTCTTTCTTTCTTTCCTTCTTTCTTTTTTTCTTTCTTTCTTTCTTTCTTATTGCGGAATGCTCTCTATATTCCGGGAATGGGGCATTCATCCCCGCGCTTAGCAGCTCAACACTTCAGTTGTTGCAGGCAACCACGACGACCGTGCATTCATAAGGCAACGATGAAATGTGGCGACGTGAAATGAGAAGTGACCTCCATAAAAGATAAGATTGCCACATCATAAAGGGCCGATTGCCGATAAGCCCATGACAGAGAGAGAGCACGAATAATTGGGAAAAGGTGCATGCAAGTACGCGTGCGACCGACGCACCTTCGAGGGCCGCATGTCTGTACGTTCGCCGACGCCGGGTTCCTCGCGTAGGACACCACCAAATTATCTTGCGTATCTTGACAATCACTTATCTTGACAAGCATTCCTTGATAAATTATGAAAGATATTACACGGCTGGTCTCTTTGTGTAGGCCAGCACTACATGAACATAGTCTATAGACGGTTTCGCTGTTTACAAACACAGACCCTGGACGGCTTCCGGTTTCGTGCACTGGCGTAGCATTGGCGGGGGAAAAAAATCCTTGGTGCGTAGCCCGCAGATTTTCAACACTTCTCACCCTGTGCCTAGCCAAATATTTCAAGTAAAGATGCTTCTCATCTATACCCAACAATATAAGAGTTAGTTCTTAAGTTAAGCGCCTTCCTTTTATCTGAAGGCGGAAAAAGTGTCTTTCCTTACTCTGACATAACTTAAAAACACGCTTTCCGCTTCGGTGTTGAAATGAAGAACCGGAAGTTTCTTGCGGTACAACACGTGCTGCTACTGTCGCAGTCTTGAAACCGTCTATTCTCTATTTTTATTGTTTTATTTCATTCAACACAGGTGCACTCGCTGGTATTGCTATAAGATTAGGCAGCATGCAAGACTAGATTGATTTCGTTAAACTTTTGAGGAAACAGAGAAACTCATTTGTATCTGCATGCACGGTGGGGTGAGAGGGCTATCTTTGTCAAATTCCTTCACTCCGCTACTCGGTCTTCTGCAGCGTTGCGTGTTCAGCTGAAAGCTGCAGAGCATGCAGTCACTTAGCTTTTCACGCAATGACCATGACCTTGCATGTTATCCCTGTGTGAGTAAAGCATTCATCGTTTGTCAGCGAGATTTTCAATGATTACAATGCTGCGCAAGCGTTGGTGTCATGGTATTTTATTGAAGTATCTCGCTCGTTGTACCATTAGTCGTTTTATTATGACATCTGTCTTGACCATGCGGCACGTAAATATGGCACGCGAAGGTGAAGGAGGATTGAAGAACGAAGTCTCTATAGAGTAGAAGAATGCCGTCGGTAAAGAGACCATATATATAAGTATTACAGCGAAACTCTCTTTGCGGACCCTGTGCCGATGTCGTTGGCGTTCGCTTATCGACGGCGTTCACTGGAAGATGTCCCGTGACCAGGGGGAAGAGAAGCACATCGTTGAAAGGGAAACATAGGTCACGTGACAGATCGCGGAGAGGAGGTGTTACTCAGATTGGGAGGGTGAGGTGGATAACGATAATGGCGTTTTCGAAAAGTCGGTCGACCGGAGAAGAGACGGCGCTCCTGTGTGCCTCACTGCGTGGGTGTGACGCACGCAGTGCTGCATCGTAGGAGGCGCTCGCATACGGCAATACGACGATTGCGGCCACGGTGGAACGGTACAAATGCGGCCGTTTCCAACGCGCAAGCGGCATTTCCGACGCTGCTTGCGTTCCAGCGCTGCCGCCACAACAGTACGTGTTTTGGCCAAGTGAACTGGCCCACAGCCTCAATAGAGCGCTAGCGTAGCGTTCAAACGCGGCCGTCAATGATCATACCGTCGTGCTGGATCCAATAGGCTTAACTGGAAGAACAAGGAAACAACAAGGAAATCTATAGTTAAAACGCTGCCGAAACTGCTAGTTAGCTTCGGTAGCGTTTTAGCGCACCAACCATTGAAGTTGCCTCTTCCGGGTGGTTCTGCGCTGACCTTTTTTTAGGGGCGAAGCTCTTTAAGGCGGCACCTGTTCGTCCCTCGTAGTCCTAGTAGTCGTAGTGCGTAACCAGATGTAACGATAGTACCAGATCTTGACCTCCAAGGTGGTGCCGGTGGGAGATTTTTCCTGTGCGTTGTTGAACAATAAAAAATTCGCAGCGTGCGCGTTAACTAAAAGCCGAATTCTTCTGTCTCTCATTCCCCATTAGCAGCCATTGGCATGTTCCAGTAGGAAACGTTAGTAGAAGTAGAAGTGTAAGTGTTAGCTAAAAGCCGACTTCTTCTGTGTCTCATTCCCATTAGCAGCCATTGCTTACCTCCAAGGTAGTGCCTGGTGAGATTTCTCCTGTGCGTGATTAAACAATAAAAATTTTGTTCAGAACGCCGTTGATTGATGAAATAAACCAACGAAAGACGCCAGATGTTTTGTAAAAGCAAAACGAAAGAACGCCAGATGTTTCTAAAGCAAAACGAAAAGACGCCAGCTGCTTAACGAAAGACGCCGGATGTTTTCTAAAGCAAAGGTTTTCTAAACAATGAAAATTCACAGCGTACATGTAAAATTAAAGTGAGCTGCAAGTCGTCATAACTCATCGAACCTTTAGTAAAAACGCGCCCGATCTCACGTCGGTGATGATGTACTGGGCAGAATTCACGGAAGATTCACGGTTAACCGATGAACCACCGCAGCTTCGCCCACTCATCATCATTCACTCCGCGGATGTGCTGTTATTTTTTTTACGATAATTAACCCCGATGTATAGTAAAGTATGGTGTTTAAGATTTCTTCTTCTTCATTTCGACTGAGATATTACAAACACCCGTTTGTTCCCTCACCAGCTGTGTCCCTTCACTGATATTTTCCTTTTTTTATTGCACATTATTTGCACAGACGTCTTAATGATAACAATGGATTTGTCTGGTATCTATTTCGAAAGAGAATGCATGGACCCCAAAATCGAACGGTCTTGATGTGCGGACGATAGAATGGTAGCATGATAGATTGCCGACGGGGCGATGGGTACGGTGGCATAATTTACACCATCACACGTCGACAGGTGAAACAGTGGCTACGAAGGCAGTCATTCTGACGGGCCGTAGATACGGCCCAATTCAAACAATAAAAGCGCTAATCTGCATCAGAAAGAGGGCAGAAGATTAGGTATGAATTCTTGGAACCTCCACTGCACCCACACACGCTGGCTTATGCACAGGTTTTTTCAAGGAATGGGTCCGAAAATCATCAAAAATAAAAGAAATTGAATATTTGATCGCTGCCTTCATATTTACTTTTTTTGTAGGCGGAAAAATCTTGAGATGACTTGGCACAGCGTTTATAGCAGTAATTAAATAAAATAAATTAACTGTTTTATTATGGGATACAAACAGTCGGGCCAAATGGGAGAATTGCTGTCCTTCCTGCGCCGAGGCCATTGACGCTTTGAGATATTGAAAAAAATTTGCTCCTAGTGATTATTGCGGAGCAGTGAAATTCAACCTAAGCAATGGCGTGGCTCTGTGCTAGAACCCCTGCTTGCCACGCAAAAGGTCTGGGTTCGATTCTCACTCGAACTGAAGATTATATGATGAAATTCAACTAAACTTACCGGTGAAACTGAACCGAAGCTCCGGCGAGCGCAACTAGCGGATGACCAGAATGGCATCAAAGTCAAATTGTTTACCTGTTCTGAATAGCGGGTCCATGCCACTTTCAGGTGAACGATTATTAGTATTAGGTAGCGAAAAAATGCTGCGATGCAGGCGGTCATTGCCCAGTGGAACAGTTTCTTTTATGTCTAAATGTGTGTTTCTTTAAGGCAAACAGAGTTAAATTACTCTTTGGGAAAAATTCCTGTGTGAATGGCTGCCAGAGAGACGCCGTGGAGGAGAAAAAGAAGACAAGAACACTATCAGCACCTTAAATTTCCATGGAAAACTCAGTGGAGTCAATCTAGAAAGGTTGAAGTGATTATTACCAAATTTCGATGCCGTGTCCTCCCATTAAACTTATATTTACACAGAGCTGGTCTTGCGATATCACCCCTTTGTACATTCTGCGACGAAACCGAAACTATTGAACATTACTTTATATCATGTCGCAACTATTCAATAATTAGGAAAAGACTTTTGATTATTCCGTTTTCGAAGATTGGTTTAAATTTAACTGCAGAAAATGTTCTAAATTTCGGTGCCTCAGCTTTGGGACAATGCCACAGAGAGGTTTTTAATGCTGTTTGTAATTTCATTCTTGCCAATAAACGTATTCTAACATAATGCCTACTTTAAAGGATACTAGAAAACAGACTCGTGCAATATTTATAAAATGTGTGTCAAAGCACGACATACAGTCGAATTTGATTGGGTCTGGTAAACTCAGCTGTCTGGTCGGATCAAAATTTCAGATTTCCGTTATTGTGAAAGAACTTTTCCCGCTCCTTTTTTTTCCTCTCTCACTTTATTGCCCTTTATCTTAGTTATTTCTTTTATACTTCAATGAGAGGGAGGTAAAGATTCATATAATTATCATTAATGAGCCACAATACGTCTTCTTGGCCAATCCCACTGAGTGGGTATGTGCCAATATGCATAGGCTACAAACAAACAAACAAAAGAATTGCTGGTGTGGTGCGTAGCGCGTGGCGAAGGCTGGGCTCGGCAGGACGCTGCCGCATCCAAATCGAGGGCAGCAAGAAAAATCCTTATGACAGAGTGACAGAGAGCGGGGCGTGAATCGGAGCATCGACAGCATGAACGGGCCCAATGGAGTCGATGGACTGAGCGGTATGCCTGACACATTGGGTGTCAACATCTTTTGGGATTTCACGCCCATTCAGGAGGCTGACCTTTTGCGAACGATAGAAACATACCAATACTACTTGCCGTCGGGAGACTCATCTTCGTCATCTTATTCCGTATGGTTACACACATTTGGTGTCCCTCCAGCGGTTCCCAAGAGCCAACTGCGGCCTCCTTTGCCCGCACCCGAGAACCAATCGCCGGCTTCCATCGAAAAGCTCTTTTACCGGGAGCACTTTGCTGTATCGGTGGCTGGTGGTCCCGACGAAGGAAGCAGGCGAAGACGACCGGCTTGACGAACGCGGCCGGCGGGGACGCCGTCCAGCCCCGAACACGCGGGTTGGCGCGAAGCGCCGAAGAAAAGAAGTACGTCCGCTCTCGAGTACTGCTCACACACTCACTTTATTTACAGGTGCGCCGGTAGAATAACGACACCAGAGCGGCGCCCCCTGGCATCTTTACAAGGCATTTTCGAAACCGAAACACCAACACAACACCATCCCCTCCTCGTAAGAAAAGTGAAAAACTGAAAAGTGAAGAAAGCATGAAAAACTGAAAGCACACGGAAATTCACAACATACACATTTGAAAAATGCTTAAGACAATTCAGTTCCGTTATTATTTACGAAATACTGCACAGAACACTGCACAACACTGCACAGAGAAACAATGCATCAAAATGCACACAGAGTAAGTCCACTGCACGTAATGAGCAATTGTATAAGAAAAGAACTTGTTATGACTATTGAACATAGTCCTCATAACGTCGCGGCTTCTGCCGCTTCCGCTTAGAGCGGCGCCTTTGTGAAGAACTAGGTGACTGTGCACCTTGGTCGGTTGTGCTCTGATGCGACGCATCAAGAACAGTAGAAGACTGTGACGGCTCGAAATGAGCGTTTGACTTCGCGGCATCAGCACTTGGTGTATTTGTGCCAGCTACACCTACTGGTAAGTCCTCCCCCCTTGGCGAAGAAAGTGTTCCACACGATGACTGTTGAGGTACAGGTGGGGCAGGCCTGGCTGGTGGACGCATCGGCGAACTGGACCGAAGCACGGGCGCCCGCACAGCCACAGGCACGGCCGGCGGATGCACATCGGAAGGGCACCGAAGCACAGGCACACGCACAGGGCACACCGCACCAGGCAAAGCACACACATTCACAGGTCGATCCGGGATCGACAAAAAAGATGTCTCCGACGCCTTAGGCGGTGACGCAGTGGACGGCGCAGAAGCCGTGGGAATGGAAGACTGTGAAGCAAGAATGGTCGACACAATCGACGAAGGAGATGGCGTTGGAGCCGAAGACAGTGTAGCAGGCATCGTCCCATTTGGTACCGGAAGAGTTGTCTGGGATTTAGAAGAATAACATTGCAGAGTAGCACCGCAGATGGTGATACCGAACAACCGAATGGCATCAAGGCCAAGCAGAGATCGGCCACATGGTGTCACGAAGAATGTTATCGGAGCCTGCACTCCGGCGTACTTGACGTTGGCCGTGAATTGGCCGAAGTGGCGGATGATTCCCTTTGAATATGAGTGCATGATGATAGATGAGCGTGCCAACTGAATGTGCGGAAATGAATGCTGAAAGTCGTCGGCGTTGATTAACGAGACTGAAGCGCCTGTGTCCACCAGAAAAGACAAGGGCACATTGCCCACTGAAGCTGTAACACGTGGCTCTGAAGAAGTGTGGAGACCATCCACATTTAAAACAGTGACCGTATTGGTCTGAGCCGTGCTCGAAGGAGCAGATGAAGAACCTGGTTCAGAAGGATTTACTGGACGGGAATTGCATACGGACTGAAAATGTCCAATTTTTCCGCACGCACGACAAGTGCGGTTTCTCGCCGGACACTGCGCAAAGTTGGCTAAATGCCGTGCCGATCCGCAACGAAAGCAGTGTGCGGTTGAATTATGCGAAGAAAATTGGGCACGCGAGCCCAAAGCTCGGTGTTGATCCGGAAAAGTTGAATTCTGCGGCATGGGGTCGCCATGTTGACGGCTTCCTCGACCCCGCGACGCGGAGGGGCCGCCATGTTGACCGCCACGAAAGGACTGTGCAGGCGGGCGGCCATGTTGACCGCCGCGCCGAGACGAAGAAGAAGGGCCGCCATGTTGGCGCGTCCCGTGAAACAAAGGACCGGCGCCATGGCCCCCCGCAGCAGAAAGTTGCTGCACTGAGTGCGGAGCGAATTGCTCCAACTGCACACGGACAAGTTCATCCTCTCGTGCAATCGAGAGGGCTTCGGCAAGAGTGATAGACGATCCTTTCTGGAGGAGTCGGCAACGGACATTTTGCGACGCGACGCCAATAAAGAGCTGCTGCCTGATCATGTCATTTTCGAGCGCGCCGAACCCGCAAGACGCGGCTAGCGACCGGAGACTAGCTATGAAGTCTACCACGGGCTCACCGGGGAGCTGACGACGCTCTTGGAAGCGGAGGCGCGCGACATAATCACAGGACGCGTCTTTAAAATGGTCATCGAACAATGCAAGTGCCGCTTGGAATACGTCAGACGACGCAGGCGTCTCTGACGCGTTGACGGAACTCAAAGTCCGATAGAGTTTCAGGCCGGCATGGCCCAATGCGTTAAGCAGAAGGGCCTTCCGCCGCTCCGGTTTGCGGGCGTCATGCCCGATGGCATCCACGTAGGCTTCGAAAATGACCTTCCAATCAGCCCAAGGGATCGGCGGATCGCCGGGAGTGGAAAGAAAAAGCGGTGGAGGTGTGGGAGACGCCATCACAAGAGAAAAACTCTACGCGAAACGAAGAAAAGGAGAACGAACGAGAAACACCAACGCGAAAAGAAAGTCCGACGTGTTCACGAATAGACGCGGAGCCGCTCGACGGGGAAAAGGCAGAAGAGACGCGACGCGGCGGCCGCTACGGAGAACAAAGAAGCGATGACGGGAAACGCCGAAGTAGCGTCGCGGCGTCGCAGCAGAATGAAATCATTGAGGTGGACCGGCAAAAAGGAATACGAAGTAAACTGTTCGTACTTCACCTCGTTGCCATTGCTGTATCGGCGGCTGGTGGTCCCGACGAAGGAAGCAGGCGAAGACGACCGGCTTGACGAACGCGGCCGGCGGGGTCGCCGTCCAGCCCCGAACACGCGGGTTGGCGCGAAGCGCCGAAGAAAAGAAGTACGTCCGCTCTCGAGTACTGCTCACACACTCACTTTATTTACAGGTGCGCCGGTAGAATAACGACACCAGAGCGGCGCCCCCTGGCGTCTTTACAAGGCATTTTCGAAACCGAAACACCAACACAACACACTTCGCGACGGCAAGGCGGACGCAGGCCGAAACAAACGAGTTTCGAAAGGCCAACCAAGTCACCGTCAGAGGACGAGGAGTTCCGACACCTATTTTAGGACTGTACGATGCCTACTTCCCGGAATGCGTCGCCGAAGCTGCCTACGCTCTCAGCTACGGTCCTCTCACCGCCTTGCAGTCGCAGTGCTGGCCCGTGGCACTGCACGGCAGAGACCTCCTCGCCATCGCACACACCCTAGCTCCAGCCAACGAGCAGGCCTACCTTCTGCCGGCCATCGTGCACGCCTTGCACCAACCAGTCCGATCAACAGGCCACGGCCCCGTTGTGCTCGTACTCGTTCCGAACCGAGAGGTGGCAGAGAAAATTCAACGGCTAGTTTCGGACTTGGAGAAGTACACCGATGTCCGTTCCGTATGCCTGTGCTCGGGTGATTGGAAGCAAAGGCAGCTGAAGAGGCTTAAGAAAGCGAGTTACGGGATGTGGGTCGCGACGCCTAGCCGTCTCCTCTTGTTCTCGGAGGAAGGGAAGAGAGAAGAAATAATAGAGAAGGAAAGGCAGGGAGGTTAACCAGTATGGGACAACCGGTTTGCTACCCTACACATGGGGACAGGGTGGGGGAGATTAAAGATGGAGAGGAAAGAGAGAGAGAAAGATAGAAAGATAGCACATCACATTAGGTGAACATTAGCAGCGGCACGCTTCTGGTGCTGGATGAAGCTGACCGGATGCTGGCGATGGGTTTCGAGAAAACGCTTCGCTCCATCGCGGCCCTCGTGCGGCCTGATCGTCAGACGCTCATATTCGCCAACTCTGGATCGAGGGAGATTGAAAACCTTGCCGACTGCTTGATTAATGACTACGTTCAGGTTAGCATCGGTCGTTGCAAGCTGGTGGAGGACAAGCTGGTGGAGCAAATTGTCATAATCTTCGAGAAAGCTCACAAACTTGAACGGCTCGTCGCCTTGTTACAGGACATTCTCAGGGAGAAAGAGGACAAGGTCATCGTCTTCGTCGAGACTAGGTTGATGGTGGACGAGATGGTGCTCGAGTTACGACACGGGGACTGGTCCGTCGTCGGCATCCATGGCGCGAAGGCGAGAGACGAGCGACAGAAGGCGCTGGACGCGTTCAAGTCGGGCTCTTCGAGCATTCTGGTGCTGACCGACGTTGCGGCTCAGCGACTGGACGTCGACCGCGTGCGCTTCGTCGTCCACTACGACCGACCAGCGAATGCGGACGTCTACGTGAACCGGGTGAACTGCGCGTCGGGCTGTGACGGATAAGGAATGGCGTACGCCTTTCTGGCTCCAGACGACGCGCGTCACGCGAAAGAGCTCGTCTCTCACCTTCTAGACTCCGGCGAGAAGATTCATCCTCGGCTCCTCGAAATCGCCGAGGGGGCATCGCGCTGTGATATACGCAAAACTGCACGCTTTTCTAATTGAATTACCGCTGCCATCACAGCCGTGCGCTCGCCGCGAATCCCTGATGGCGAAACTTGCGAAATTTCCACTTCTACAACGGCTTGAATAACATGGAATACTGTGCAGCCAACTGATAAATTTTCGCTTGACATTTTGCCAAGATTTCAAATGCATGCCCAATGGAAGTGTGAGCAGAAAGTAGTAAATGAAAATTAGTACATTGGCTAGAGAATTAGCACGTTTTACTCAATGCAGTCATTGATAATTGCGAAGCATTTCGTAGTGAACCAGACGCACCTTGGCCTTCTCTCTCTATTCATACAGCCGGCTACGTCTGGGCGCCCTCGTGGTCGTCTCCTCTATTTGGTATACATCAAAATAGGTATAGGAGGATATGAGTGCATGACGAGCACGATTCACAGGTCATGACATGACATGAATAATGTAACTTGCCTGTAGCGTACGTCATGAAACCCTTTTTGCCAGTCATGTGTGGCACATGCCCAGATAACACGGCCCGTAGTATATGAGTATGTACGAAAGGTGATCCCCAGTTATCCTTCCAGGAACAGCGAGAATAGATTTGGGAAGTCTTAAGGCTATAGCGTTAAGGAGTGGGTACCGCCAAGGTTGCCAGGTCGGAAAGACAGAAATATAGCCAAGAAGTCAGAAAAGCTAGCCAAAATGTAGCCAACTTTTATTGCGATAGCAATTATATGGACAGTCTCGGCTGAATTTTGCCGTCGCCGTCGCCGCCGTCATGCACCGTATATTTATAAGTATGTATATATATACCAAAGTCCCAAAGAAAAATAATTCAGAAAAATGCTTCCGAAACGCGGAATCGAACCCGCGACCTCTCGTTCCGCAGTGCGTGGCGCTAACCACTACGCCAGAAAGCGGAGATCCTTCACGTAGCTAACGGCGAGCCTTATATACACAACCTTTACCGCCGGCAGGACTCAGAGACGGCAGGCGCTTATAAGCGTTTCTTCATTACCAGCGAGATGAAGCGAGGAGCGCGACGGTTGGATTTAAAGTCGTCGGCGAGCTCGCTCGCTTCTTATATTTGCGGAGGGAGAACCTTGCCCTTCCGCTGTCTGCTCGCGCGGTTTTCTCGTGGTGAGGGGAAAAGGGATGTTTCGAGCTTTCACCGTGATGTCCGCGCTCATGTTACGGAGCGTACGAAAGTCACTCGAGTTCAAAGGACGCCGCTAAACGAACAAGCAGAATTTGAGCGCGATCTATCAAGTGTCACAGCTCGACACTTGAAGCACGCTAGTTTCCTTCGCTGCTTCGGCCGCCTTTGCAACAAGAGCGCTGTTCAAACCGAGAGTATCCATTGGCGAGCCTCACTTCGTATAGCATTAGTTTCTTGCTGTCGCATTCATTGCTTCGCCCTTATGTTGAAAATGTGACTTTTTAAGTTCTTGCAACTGTTAAGGACCATAACACCTTTCGAAAGGCAACGTGCGCTCTCTTCGGCTGATGCGCGATGCGAAAACTGACGTGCAAAAGACAGTTGTTCTGGACATGACTCCCTGGGAGCCTTGCAAACTTTGGTCCGAGGGAAAGAATACTGATTATGTCGGCTGGCAAAGTTACATCACCTACGATGAGTACGTTGAATTGTGACTCTTTCGTGTGTTGGGTAGACCAGGTCCTTTCTTTTCTGTAGCGCAGGTGCCAAATTCAATGTTTACATCTGGAAATAGGCATTGGCCTCCATGTTTTGGCGCAGCATACTCAAAATCAGCAGCTGCGACGTCACCAGACATTGATAACTTCGTTCAAATTGAGGGAACAGGAAAGAAGCCAAAAAGTTCACTACTGATTAGGATACAGCCTAATGCGAATTCTGAGCGTAGCTTCCTGTTGGGGCAACGCCAATTATGTTTCAAGTTTTGGCTATGATCAGTTGTAGCAATGTAACGTATGTTTCTTTTGCCATAGAAACTGCCAGCGCTCGAGTGCGACGCACTCCAATCTGTGCATAGCAGGCGTCACGTATGAAGGGAAACACCGACAGCCCCAAGCAAAGCCAGCCGCACTGCACGTGCCAGCCCTGCCTGCGCACGAGCTCCGGCCGAGAAGCGAGCGCGCGCTGCGGTGGAAGACAGCGAGGTAAGGCGCCAGTGGCTCGTGATATCTACAGACTCATTCCTTCTTCCATGTACAGACTTTGCGTTCGCTCCCTTTCGTCTTTTGTCGCTCTCTTTCGTCCTCATTCGTTCTATTGGTTATGCCGCCGACGCCAACGGCGACGCTGCTCAACGCAGGAGCGGTAGTCTAAGAGCTGCGGTCTAAAATATGGGCGTCGGCAAAACCATGTTGCATCGCGGCGGGGGAAGGGATCCGGATGCGGGTGTAGCTTGGGTGGGGTGTAAGTGCGGGTGCGGCTTGAGGGGTGTAAGTGCCCCTTGTTCACACCCCTGCAGACGCCAATGGCCAAAAAGTAGCCACGACGTTTGATCTCCTGTCACCTGCCTAAAGAAGTAACTAAATTGGTACAAGGTAGCCAAAACCTGCCAACTATGCATATTTGTAAGCACTCGTAGGGCGCCTACTGCAAGTACCATTGCGAAATGCCCATTACTTTAAAAGTTAAGTATTTTGCGGTAAGACCGACACCCACTGTGCCTCCGTAAAGCCATCCGAGCAACCACAGACCTGAAACTTTGTTGGCGGTGTGGCTCAAGATGGAGGATGATGATGATGCATTATGGCTGACCCTTTTTTGAAGGATTATTAGCTCTAACTCACTCACTCGGTAGGCAATTCATGGTAATGACGCCATGCCTGATGCGATGCTGCGCTTCTGCCGTGTAATATTAAACTTGTTAACGTGTCTCCTCGCACGACATGACGCCCGTATCGGGCACCTTTCCAAAACTTTTCAAGCAATGGCGTTGCTCTGTGAAAGAAAACTTGACTGCCACGCAGAATGCGCGATTTCGATAGTGGCTCGATACCCTTATGTTTATTGTTAGCATCTATCAACATTTCTCGCTTAAGGAGGGCGCCTATTTTTCGCTTGCCGCTGACGCCACATTTTCTACGAAACAGGCTGACTAATACTATCGCGTGGAAATACAATATTGCTTGTACGTCCGAAATTTCTGGCAAAGGCCTCATAGCGGGCATGTGCCACAGCCTATGATGCAATCATCATCAGCAACAAAGTTCCCCTATCGGCCACAGGACAATCACGCCGCCGACGACCACAGCGATCCCGCTTCTTCCACGGAAAGTGTTGCATACGTCCTACCGACATGTGGTGGTTCGACATGCCAAAGCAAGAAAGACGAGTGAGGGGTGAATTCGTCCATAACCAACTTCCTTTGGGTAAGCGCCATAACTCCGATTTGTATCGGAAAAGCAAGGTAGGATGGTTTCTTCGCAAGCCCAACTGGAAGAACGTCCAACTGCAGCCGTTCGAGAAGAACCTCTACGAGGAACACCAGGCCACGGCAAGCCGGTCGATGGCCGATGTGGAAGGCTACAGAAAAGCGAACGGCGTATCGGTGAAAGGGCGCGACGTGCCGAAACCTATCCTCGCCTTGGAAGAGTCCAACTTTCCGGACTTCATCGTCAAAGTTATTGAGGCCGGGTGGGACTACACGTGACCGACTCGCATCGAGGCCAACTGCTGGCCGATCGCACTCTCGTGCAGGAACTTTCTCGGTATAGCGGAGACTGGGTCGCACAAAACGCTTGCCTACCTACTCCCAGCCGTCATACACGTCAGCTGGTAGCCGCCCCGGCAGCGGCATGAAGGACCCATCGCCGCCCTTTTGGCCCCGACGAGCGAGCTGGCCAAGCAGATTCACACCCTGGCCTCAGAGCTCGGCAAGCGTACCGCGGTGCGCAGTGTGTGCGCAGCGAACGGCGAGCGAAAGAAAAGCAAGTACGCCGAGCTCCATGGGGGCTGCCATACCTTCGTGGCCACACCTCGATGCCTCATCGAGTTCCTCGAGGAAGGCCAGGTGAACCTCCACCGGTGCACGTACCTTGTGTTCGATGAAGTGGACCGCATGCTGACTGTGGGCTACCAGCGCCATGTTCTCAAGATTGTGGAGCTTTGCCAACCGGACCACCAAACGATAATGTGGGCCATATCCTGGCAGAAGAATCTGAAGCCACTTATTGAGGATGTGCTCGACGACTACGTCGAAATAAGCTTTGGTACGGCGCCCCGGCCTGTTGAAAACACCGTGGAAATGACCGTCGATGTGTGCCCGGCGGAAGACAAAGAAGCGAAATTGGCGGAACTCTTGGACGACGTCCTCAAGGAAAAGACAGACAGACAGAGCCGTGGTGTTCGCTGACACGAAGTGGAAGGTGGAAGAGATTACGTTGAAGCTGCGGAAACGAGGCCGGCCAGCCATGAGCCTTCACTGCAAGAAAGAGAAAAAGGAGCGCGACTGGATCTTGTCCATGTTTAATAGCTGTGGGGAAAGCGTGCTCGTGACGACCGACATGGCTGTTCAAGACCTCGTATTACCGGACGTACGGCTGGTGGTGAACTACGACTGCCCGGACTGCTCGAAAGTCTACGTGCACAGGTCGAGACACGCGCAGCGCTCCGACGAGCCGAGTATGGTGCACACGTTCCTCGTTCCCAGCCAACATTTTCAGGCAAGGACCCTGGTAGAAATTCTGCGGGATGCGAGGCAGCCGGGCAGTCACGAGCTTTATGAGCTGGCGAAAAATGTTCACTCGAAGCGATAACCGGATTCGCACCGGTGTTCGCGTGGCGATTGGGGTGACAGCGGTTCTCTCATTCTGACGGCGGTGTCTCACAGTGTAGGATAGAGCATATTTTAAAATTGCTTGCCTTTGTTTATCGGATACAAGCGAGGACATCCTGCGTATCGGGCTATTTATTCCAATATTCACCCCAGATGACCACGTACAATAACTGCATGTTATTGCTGGTAGCTTGTACAAAATATTAGATGATTGGACATGAAATGCGATAAAAAGTTCACGGCTGTCCGTCTAAGGGTAGTTGGTTGTGGCGTGCCGTAGATGGCTAGCAATAACGTCGATGATCCTGCCATGTTTGTACTGCCAGCATTGTGGGGAGCTTGGTTCGTGATGTTGCGTGAATGTCGCCATCACATCTCAAGTGCGGTCTGCCGTAATGCTGGCACACGGGCTAACAGCGTCCCGGCCACGACTTTCGTGGCTTTGAGTACTTGTTAATTACGTCACTGCTACGTTATCACTGTACGTGTGAACGTGAGACTAGAAAATGTGTGATAAAAATGTGTAGCGATTGGCGTAGCTCTAAATCCTGCGCTAAATGCAGCACCTCTAGTGTGATACCTGAGAGAGTGCGTAGCACGGACACCCAGCGGTTCTGGTTCACATAGTTTCCGCTGCTGCATTTACCAAACAGTCGATGACATCAATGTTTAAGGTAAGAATGTGGGGTTTCCCCGGCAAGAACAGAATCTTGCTACGGAGATTCCCAAACTCAGTGTGCGACATGCGCGCTACTTTTTGCTGCGCTTTATCGACTACCAGCTTGCTAAGGGAGTTGCGATAGGTTGTTTCCCCCTTCAGATGTAGCGACGAATGCGCTGGAAAAGCGCCGGTGGAAGGAGCAATGGCACGCTTTGAGAGGCAGTGGGGCCCTTTCTTGGACTGAGCTGATGTCAGCCGCATGCTGCCGAAGTGCTTTTTAGCGATTTGTTTGTTTTAACCCGGTTTTGAGTATTCCTAGCCTTGGTTTAGGCCTGTATTGACTATATTATTTTGAGCGTCATCACGCTACATGAGATCAACGAATGGGCAACAATACGGGACCATAAAGTGCTAAACACTTAAAGGGACTGTCTACTGTCCTTCATCGCTTTTCTGTTTTGTACCGCAATAGAAAGCTTACCGTCTGAAGTGTGCAACCTTGAAGCGGTTTCTCTGGAAAGCGAGTAGAAGTTTTTAAAACAGAATTTTTTTTATCTGCGTTTGGTCTTCTTCCATTGGCGTGAAACATGCCCACAACACTGGCTGGTGGACGCGATGACGATTGTAGTGCCGGTAAAAATTAAAACCGAAAGCACATGTGATTTCAGTAGTATATTACTTTATATTCGCTGAACCCTATTGTAATGAATGGAACAGTCGTTTTCAGCGCGCTAGCGGTTAAGCTGAAGCCTTATTATACGATTACAGAAAACTTGTGTTGCTGTAATCGCAGTCTATGTGTTCATTTTAGCACTGCTGCCGCAATACACGCCAAGTCGATTCATCAAGAAGAGACAATAAATGCGCACCTTCACAGCGCAGCCCATGTGAGACATCCTAACAAGAGTACTGCGGCACAGTACGACAAGCGCGGAGAGCCGCATGGCATAGCGCATGAGTTGAAACAGACGAAATCGAAGACTGCGCCGCAAGCAGCGCCACCGGGCTCCTTTTTGGATGCGTGAGAAAAACAAAAGCAAAAAATTACTCTCTGACGCAATTGAAAAGCGCCTCAAGTGCGTAAAATACAATTTCAAGTTATATACGTTGGTTTTTAGTCAAAATGAGTCTAGCTGTGAGGATTTCTTGTCATACCAGTAGAGTGAACCACATCGCCGTTGGGTGACGCTAGCGGTCATTCTTTCGCGACATTCAACATCAAATTAAAAATATATTTCCCTCTTTTTATGGGGCAAAGACATGCTCGTTGCCGCCGATGTGACGAACGATCTTCTCATTTTCACCACAATGAGAAAAATTTTGCAGAGGGCAGACAGCCTCTTTAAAATTCAGGAACCTTCCCCCTATCGGGAAAATGATTTCCCGATAGGGTAAGGGTGACGTACGCACACGCCAAGCTAGCGTTTGCGAGGCTTGGCGTGTGCGCACCGGAACTCCTAATTTTTTTTCTTTCTTGCTTTCTGACTGCGAAACCCTTTTATGCCATTTCTCTCCCCGACCGACGGAGCCGAAAGGGCTCTGACTGGTTGCAGTCGTGGCGTGAGGGCGTCCTCATGCATTTCGCATCTTCCCGAATAACTGACGTTCCAGCGCCGGCGTTTGGTAAAACAAACACAAGAAGGACGGTGGAACAATGACTTGTGTCAACGTGAAATGACTGGAGACATCAACAAACGATCGCTTTGCCATATCAAAAACGGCTGATCGACCACAGCCCTACGATAAACACAGATCACCAATGAATGCAAAAACGGTGCGTACTAACATGTTTGTACGGCTCACCTTCCAGGACGGCATGTCTATACGTTTGCGGCAATACATTTATTGAGGAGTAAAATTTACTAGTTCGTCCCGTCTTTTTATTCGAAAGACCGACATTAGAACAGTTGAGAAACAACGGGAACTGCGACATTCCGCGAAAATCCATACAAGAGGGATGCATACTGTTGAAGTCAGATCAGTTTGACGTTTTGGGTGGTCATTTCAACAGCTGCTGTACGGTAAGTGATTATAAACCTATTATAACCTCTACATACCTTTACTAGTCGCATTTGGTATGCCACATGGCACCAGCTTTTAACAAAGTTTTGTGGGCGCAATCTATCCCTCCTTATATAGCATGTAGCGGTTACTTGTTGTTTCTTATTTAGTATTCTTTGTTTCGGCGTTATACATCAAAAACATCGTCGGGCCATGAAATTTTCGTCTTTGCTGAATGTTTTTCCGGAAACCACATAAAAATTGGATATTTTGTAACAAAACTATAGCCCAATGAAATAGGTCAGTTCTAAAACAACCATCATAAGTAATATTCTGCAATATAAATAACTTGGGACACCGTGAGGCTTATTACCATCGTTGTGATCACCAAGAGGTCGTGCTTTATTTCAAATTAGAGTCACCGCACGAATATATTTCTCTCATTTTTGTGTGTTCTGAAGTAATGAGGCTTTTCAAGCTGGTTTGAAATTTTGCATTTATGCGCCTTGAATTTGGGATGCTGCCCGTACAACAAAGCAAATTATTACTTCAATGTTTAGAGTTTAGGGCCCCCGTGTTTTATCACTTGTTTTATCATGGAGCCACATCCACTCTGTGAGTGTGGATGAGCGGGGAAGCTATGTAACACACGGCACAGACGTGGCGCTGAATTTAGATATGACAGTTGCAGAAAGGCGCAGAACTTTCGTGCAACGTACAGAAAGTCCCTTTTATTGCGATAGCAATTATATGGACAGTCTCGGCTGAATTTTGCCGTCGCCGTCGCCGCCGTCATGCACCGTATATGTATAAGTATGTATACATATATAAAAGCCCCAAAGAAAAATAAGTCAGAAAAATGCTTCCAAAGAGCGGAATCGAACCAGGGACCTCTTACTGAGAAACCAAAAAGACCATATGTATGTACCAACTAGACCATAAGTATGTACCAACTAGCCCAACAAAAAGTTCTATCAGGGACCTCTTGCTCAGCAGCGAGTGGCGCGAGCCACTACGCCACGAAACGCAGATCCTCCACGTAGCTAACGGCGAGCGTTATATACACACCCTTTAGCTCTGGACGGACTCAGAGACGGCGGGCGCTTATAAGCGTTTCTTCATTACCAGCGAGATGGCGCGAGGAGCGCGTCGGCGAGCTCGCTCGCTTCTTATGTTTGCGCAGGGAGAGCCTTGCCCTTCCGCTGTCTGCTCGCGGGGTTTTCTGGTGCTGAGGGGAAGAGTCTGTTTCACGCTTTCACCGTGATGTTTGCGCTCATGTTACGGAGCGTGCGAAAGTCACTCGAGCTCCAGGGACGCCGCTAAACGAACAAACAGAAGATGAGCGCGAACTATCAAGTGTCACAGCTCGGCACTTGAAGCACGCTAGCTTCCTTCGCTGCTTCGGCCGCCTTTGCAACAGGAGCGCTGTTCAAACTGAGAGTATCCAGTGGCGAACCTCACTTCGTATAGCTTTAGTTTCTTGCTATCGCATTCATTGCTTCGCCCTTGCGGCGAAACTGTGACTTTTTGAATTGAGCGTATGCTCTTTTAAAGTTGGTCCGCCATGGTGGTACTACGGTGACTGTGCTCGGTTGCTGACCCGAAAGTCAGGCGTTCTAACTCTGCCTTGGCAGTGGTAAATCGGTGGAGGCAATATTGTAGACACCCGCGTTCTATACGATATCAGCGCGCTTGCAGGAAAACGCGATAGCCGAAATTTCTGTAGCCGTCCACTTCGCCGTGCCTAATAACCGTATTGTTATTTTAGCATTTCAAACCCGAGATATCATATTGTATATTGTGGTTGAAAGTTCTGCACTTGGGCTGTGACATGCGTCGTCTTGCGTGGCTTGTCGCATGCGCTTGACGTTTCGGCGCGATTTCGAGGAACCGTTTGAGCAGCAAGCGCCTTTTTGCCGCAGTCTCCGTTTCTCGACACTTTATTGGACCAGTCTTCAGCAGTGGGGCTTGCCCAAATTCTGCGGCAAATACATTTTTTTGCCAACGGAGAGCTCTTGCATTTAGAGGAACAGTGGTGCGTGGGACTTGTCAAAAAGCTTGAATAAGCTTTTGTCACCCGTACAGCAGCAGTGACAGGACGAAACTTCTAAGCAACTCTACAACAATATGTACAGTACTATTACCAAAAGTGGTAATATTCAATATATCAGAGTCATATATCAAATCATGATAATCACCATATAATCAATATACCACCATCTTTGAGATGATGTTCCCAAAACGTTCATGATTGAGTTTCCGAGGCCGAGTTTTAGAGCCATTTTAGGCGCAATCGAAATCACTTACTTTCTGCTTTCAACCTGACGTTATGCCAGTGAGCCTAATTGCGTAGCTCTACTGTGCACAGACACGCCCGGTTAGTCTACGCGATTGTATGCGAAACCTATTCGGTAACTTCTCCGATCTTAATGCCGCGCGAAATATTCAGCATTCGTTACCTCGATGTGGGCTACAATGTTTAATGGGGGTGCGAGGTTAATGAAATAGCATTTTGATTTCTATGACATGCAGTTCCTTATTAACCCTGTTTTAAATGTAAAAAACGATGACTTCACGATCACTTCCACTCTTAAAGTCAATGCTAAATATAACGATGCCTAGAGAACATATGCATATCTACTAAAGTAATGTTACTGACACGTACGGTCACTAATGGCGAAGGAAGTCGATTTTCCTATTGGAGCGCCCTGTACGCTCCTGTATATTTCTCTTATATACGCGCATGTATTTCATTCGTAAGGTTAGTTTGGCACGATAATCATTTACATAAACAAAAATGTCTCACTTTCAAAAGTATTGACTTCAAAGAGACACACACAGTTAACTCACGGAAACAGTAAGAAGCAGGTATTGAGAAATTTATTAAATTGTCAAAGTTTGTGTCACGGTTGAAACAAACACAATCAAGGAATTTTAGGCACGTCATACTACAGGACTGTCGACGGATTGATTTTTTTTCCACCTCAAATAAGTTCATCATGCAATGATATATAAGGAAAAGTTCATGCTGTAATCCCTTGCGCATTGGGATGCCGACACCACGGCTCGCATCGAACCCGCGACCTCTATCACATGAGTGCAATGCCACAACCACAGAGTGAACGCCTGGTCGTATATATATCCCGGCAGCTATCCTGACAAATACAGGTTTCTTAGAATTGAGCTTGTAGCATACCCACGGTCCGCGGGCCGGAGCAGTTTCTTTTTTTTTGGGGGGGGGGGGGGTGGTGCGTGTCATTGCTTTTATCCCCGAAGTAGAAAGATGGGAGAGGGGAGAAGGAGAAGGAACAGCGCATGCGCAGAACACCGGTATAACGTAGACGCGACAGAACCTCTTTTCTGGTAACCATCAAACGTCTCAACAATGATAATCAAAACAGCGCATAAACACTAGACGAACGCTGCATTGACGATCACGAACAACCAACTGCCAACGCATTACGGCCCTTGCGGAGCCTCGACAAGATTATTCCCATCAAAAGGCACATTATGCTGATGATAAGCAACACTAAAATATCTAGAAAGCGTTGCGTATATATCGAAGAGACTGATCACAAGATACGCACGCGATTCCTCGTAAATACAAGTGTAAATATTTTTATCATCTATTGTTTCAGCTGTAGTCAGAAAGACTAAGATTAGCCCGTTTCTGTTTGTCGCGAGGTTAGTGATTATTTTTGAAGTGTACATACAAGCTTAGGTGCTGCAGTGGCAAGGAAAGCGTACAACACCGTCGTCGAGACGCCTTCAGATTTTCTTCTGGGGTTAGTTATTTCGCACCTCCGCCCTTGCTTTAACGATCTCCTTAGTGTTGTTTGTTGATGTGCTTTGTCAGCTCCCTCTTGCGTTTGAACTTAGCTCCACAGTGGTCGCAACGAAACGGCTGTTCACCTGTATGCGTCAGAAGATGATGCTGTGTGAGGTGGCACTTCTGAGTAAATTTATGATGGCACTCCTTGCAGGTATAAGGCCTTTCACCGGTGTGAGTGCGGTAATGCCTCTGGAACTCGGAATGATTTGGGAACCATTTGCTGCATTTACGGCATTGATGTTTTCCATTGCTGACGTTCTCGCGCTTGTGTTTCTCTAAGTCTTCGGCACATCTGAAGGGCTCTTCGCAGAATGTACACGCATTGCGGGGCTCTTTGTCGGTCCTGCTTCCGTGCTTCTGGTTCGACGCCTCCGCCATTCCTTCAGGGTGGCTGCGAAGAACGTTTGAGAAAACAACGGTGAGATTTTCCGTAATTATGTTCCGTAATTAGGTAAGCGCTAACAGCACGAGGTGATGTTTAACCCCTTCGCTACCTGCGTGCACAAGTATGCACGCAGGTAGCGAACTGCTCAGTATCATTGAAAACTCGCGCCATTATTGCCCACAGTATCCTGTACCCACACTACAAGAGGAAGCAGCAGAAGGCAACATTAGCGGCTGTTGTGCAAAGAAAGAAAACGGCGGTGGGCAGGTCGCACAGTGGGCGGCTGCTTAGTCATAACTGTTGAAAGTTTTCAATAAATATTTCGTTTCCATTGAAAGCAGCATTCGTTTTCCAAGCTAAGCAACTGTCAGGATAATTAACCAAAACGACTTTATATCAGGAATTTAAAGAGCAGACGGATTTCTTGTAAGCAGATGGCATCGTTGCGACTCATGACAAAGAAGCTCTTAACCACGTCTCCTTTTCTACGTGGCCTCTAAGATCTGCTCGATAATAATCATTGTTGTGGTTTAACGTTCCGAAACCACGCTATGATTATAAGGAACCCCATAGTGGAGGCTCCGGAAATTCAGATTCCTGAAGTTATTTACCGTACATCTGCCACCAGCGTGTGGCGCCCCCTCTAACTTGCGCCTACATGCCTATATATGTTCGGGCCCGATACTGAGGAGGGGTATTTTCATCTGATGAAGCAGAGCATACGTCTCGGTCCATCACTACGTGCCAGTGCTCCTGCCGCACTAACCACGCGACATGGTGACAGGGGCGAATGGATAACGCCCCCAGTCTTAGGCCTCATCACGACAAGACGGCATAACGCTGTTCGTCAAGACCTGTGAGCCACCGGAACTGTACGACATGAACCTCCAGCCACTGGCACCGTTCGACTTCGCAAACTTGGCAACGCGGGTGACTTGGCCCAGCCGTTACGATGACTACGAGGAGGTCTGGGGACTAACACAAGCGTCTGGAGATATGCAGGTACGCTCGCTAATTTACTGCCTCTTCCTCTGGGGCCGCGCAGTACTGTAGATGCTTCTCAAAACATTTTCGCTCGGCACCCAGTCAATGGCCTCAGACGAACCCGTTGGCGCCCACTTCACTGAGCAATTCGTGCATCCGGAAAAAGAGCTTTACGAGTCATTGCGGTTCCGCAGAGGTGTTCAGCGACCCGATGAAAGCGTCGACACTTAGTACACAGAAATGTGGAAGATGGTGAAGCGCTGTAACTATCAGTCAGCTGCTGTCGAGGAAAGGCTCGTACGCGACACGTCTTCGGCTTCCGTCTTCATCCTCCGTGACTCCCGTCTCTTGGACCAGCTGTGCCGAAAGGCATTGTTGGTACTCAAGGAAGCATCGACGCAGGTACGTCAATCCGAAGACGCCGACAAGGAAAAGGCTACCTGCAAGCACCAGAAGCCGCAAGCACCGCAGCCGCAAGCACCAGAAGTGCACCGAGCAATGCCGTGAGCTCAACCTTGACACCACAAAAGCTAAGACGCTCGGCTCTCGCCGTCGCTCCATACCTAAGCCTCGTTCGACGCAGCTGCAAGCACAGCGCGCACGCAAGCCGTCCACATGTGAAATTGTCAACCTGTAGTTTTGTTAGCATATGTAATCTGTAGTTGTCAACGTCACTGTTGAGAGCTACACAGCGAAGTTCACGGTTGACTCCGGCGCCGACGTATCCGACACTCCAAGCGACTTACGTTGCGTGCCAAGCTCAACCAAGTCGACACTATGCTTACTGGCCCTGGACGACGTCCACTACGCCTGCTGGGCTCGTACCTGGCAGGACCTTCGTGGCAAGGGGAAACAAACTGTAAGCGCCTCTACGAGATCCAGTCTCTCACTGTGCGTCTTCTGGGACTGTCAGTGCTCCAAGCCCTCCAAGTAGTGGGAGTTCTTGACGAACTCAAGACTCCCAAAGCAACGCTGCACGCCGCGTTCTTGAATGGATTGGGCATTTTCAAGGACGAGTACATCATCCGGTTGATACGGAATGCCCCACCTTTCCAGCTAAGCATCCCTCACACGATCCATATCCTGCTGCGTGAGGTCATCCACCACGAGCAGGAAAGATTGGAGAGCGCGGGCGTATATATGACAATTGAACTTCTGGTTTTTGGACGCACCCGTCAGGAGCATGACGCCAGATGGAGCCAGGTGCTATATCGCCTAGAAAAAGCAGGCATCATATTTAACCAGTACAAGTGTCGTTTGGCGTATCTGAGGTCTTCTTACTCGGACTCGTCGTCGCAGCACAGGCAAGGCCTGATCCCGGGTAGTTCGAAGCAGTCAAAGCCATGGAAGTTCCAGCTGACGACGCCAGGCATTAGAAGACTGCTCGAAATGGTGAGTTGTCTCTGGAGATTCTCCCCACACATCACGGACGTCACAGCGCCCATCAGAGCCTCAGTAAACAAGTCTAGATGTTTGGTGCAGTTGCACGAGGAGGCCGAAGACAATGCAATATCAGTTGTGGCTGCTTTGCGGGGCAAAAAGCTGCTAGCCAAGGCACAAACCTTGTCGCGCATCACCCGCAAGGCATCGACTGCCTTAAACACAGTGGAACTCTTTGCAGCAGAGGTAGTCGGCTGCATGTCGGAAATCCTGCCACTCAGCTCTAAAGGTTTCCGATCGGCACAAGAGTGCGATGGCGACTGCAAGGCCCTCACTTCCTCCTGCCAGCATGGTTGGTCCCAAAAGTCCAAGATGCCACTGCAGCTCGCAAAGTACACCTCTGCGGTGGACGATCTCTGTTTATCTGACGGCGCCTGTCGTCGGCTGTCTCCCTTTTGTGTTCGTCCAAAAATTTGCGCTGTTTTCCCTCCTTGTATCTCCTTGTATCTGACGGTGTCCTGCTGAAAGGCGCCCGGATAGCGATCCCGTCGTCCTTTAGGCCGGTGGTGTTGGCGCTATTGCACGAAGGTCATAAGGGGATCAACAGGACCAAAGACCTCACTCGGAAGTCTGTGTGGTGGCCTGGAAACTCGGCAGACATCGACTCTGTCGTCAACAACTGCGAACAGTGCACCTCCACCCGCGTGAACCTTGCAGTACCCCTGGTCTCCACTTTCCTACCTTGGAATTCCTCGGAATGGAATTGCCAGGTAGGGCAGTGGAGGCCAGACGTTCATCCTAGTCGTGGACTATTATTCAATGTTCCCTACAGATATATAGATAGACGGACGGACTGATAATCTATCTATCTATCTATCTATCTATCTATCTATCTATCTATCTATCTATCTATCTATCTATCTATCTATCTATCTATCTATCTATCTATCTATCTATCTATCTATCTATCTATCTATCTATCTATCTATCTATCTATCTATCTATACGTCTGGGCGCTCTCGTGATCGCCTCGTTATCTTGATGTAGGGTGCAGGGTATCAGTACAATTGACCGAGAAGAAAAAGAAGTTGGCTTTGGGATTCGGGTCGCCTTACACAAATGTATAAAGGCCCATTTCATACCTCTCGGTCCCACGTTACTCTTTGTCGAGAGCAGGTTAGCACACTGAATATTATTCTTCCCGGTCAATCCTACTGCCGTCAGGATAAATTTTATCTCATATACACACACACACACACACATATATATATATATATATATATATATATATATATATATATATATATAACAATAAAGTGCTAACAAAGGACCCGGAAGTAAAAGTTCAAAAGTTCAGGAAAACTGAACAATTTTTCCTACGTGCTTGATTTTTTTTACCTATATATATATATATATATATGTGTGTGTGTGTGTGTGTGTGTGTGTGTTTGTGTGTGTATATGAGATAAAATTTATCCTGACGGCAGTAGGATTGACCGGAAGAATAATATTCAGTGTGCTAACCAGCTCTCGACATATTTATATATACATACATATATATACATACACATTATATATATATATATATATATATATATATATATATATATATATATATATATATATACTCCATTCTTCTTAAAGTCTGAATGTCAGAACCGTAAAGCTCGGTCAGTGCCGCCTGTGTGAGTTGCTTTCATTGATGAGGACGTTCCAACATTTGTGCTCACCCCGTGTCGTGTGGTCGCATGGTGTCCTCAAAGAGTGCACTGCTTGTACTGGCAATCGAATAAAAGCCACCGCTGCAGGACGACGGAATTGTGAAACGGCTGCTTCCGGTTATGGCCGGTTGCTCAGACCCTGAAATAAAGAGTGGTGATTCAGCCCTTCATATTGTAAGGCAACCTGTCGCTTTGTTCTAGGTGCCTCGTGAGTCTGTTGGATGCCATGCTCTTAATCAAATATCAGGTCCTGCAGGTCAGCCCAAAGCACACGAGAGTGATCTTGGGGCTGGACGTCGAGAAAGCCTTCGATAGGGTGGCGCACAAAGCCATACTCGAAGCTTTGTCGGGCATGGGACTCTGAGAAAGGCTCTTTAATGTTATCAAATCCTTCCTGGGAGGCGGAAAAGCCAGCCTCAAGCTGGGAGAACTGCGGTCGTAAGACAAACACGAACTTGGGAATAGAGGCACTCCGTCAGGAGCAGTGCTGTCTCCAGTGCTTTTCAATATGGCCATGACCAGAGTTGCTAACGAAGTAGAACAGGTTGGGGGGGGGGGGGTTTCGCGATATACGCAGACGATGTAACCATGTGTAGTGCTCAAGGGAGCATGGAAGAAACCGAGACGAGAATGCAAGAATGCGTTCGAGCGGTTGAAGACACCCTAAGCGGAATGGGCTTGAAGTGTTCGGCTGCGAAGTCGGAGTTACTAATCTTAAAGAGAGGTAGAGGTAGGAGGCCCAAAGGGTTCGACCCCGATAACGAACCCAAGATAACACTAAAATGACAAGACGGATCCGAAATAAGGAAAGTCGAGGAGCTCAAATACAGGGCTATTATATTGAGGACAAGAGATGTAACTCTACTACCATACAGAACATCTCGGAGAAAACGGCACAGGTGTTGAGACTTTTAAAGCGGATAACAAACAGACACAGAGGCATAGGAGAGGACAGCGCGCTACGGCTGGCCAACGCCTTCGCCCTTTGCCACCTTAGATAGGTGGGAGGTCTAAAATGGACGGTCACGGACCGCAACAAGTTAAACGCTTTGCTCAGAAAGCAAACGAAGTGCACTCTCGGGTTTCCCATTAACACGCCGAACAAGAAACTAGCAGAGCAAGGAATCCCTAACACCATTGAGGAGATTGCGGAGGCACAACAGGTAACGCAACTCGCTAGATTAAACAAGATGCGCTGGTAGGAAAATACTCGCTGCGATTGGACTAAACTCAAATAAAATGCGTGAGCCGGAGGAAGTCGAGGTGGAGCTTAATCGCGAGCAGAGAGATGCGATCACAACCATCCCTCTCCCAAGCAACATGTATCAAGTACAAACGTATGCAGGAGAAAGGCGAGGGCGCAAGCCCTCCTTATTGTAGACAACAAAGGAGAAGTGCGGAACGCGGTAACCGTACTCAGTAAGCAATAGTTTGTCGCAGAACAGGCCGCGATAGCCCTGGCAGTCAGGAGTGACAAATGGACCCACGTATACAGTGAATCGAAAACGGCGGTGAAAAGCTTTGAGAAAGACCTAGTAGCCAAATGCGTAACAAAGATTTTAGAGGACACAGAAACAGCTATCAGATGGTTTCCTGCTCATATAGGGCAAGTGGACGCAACCCGAGTCAACCTCAACGAGGTTGCCAACGCCCGGGCACGAGGACTGACATGCCGTGCCGGTCAAACTGGAGGTGACGTCCATGACTATTCGGGGGACACAAAAGATTCACTGCTGTCGTACAACGAAATTACAAAGCACTTCTACATAGAGCGTAGGCATTTTCCGTTGCCACACCAAAAATAGACTACAGGCGGTCAGTCTACGGTTACCGCAGGCGGGTACCTACCCGACACCGTAGAACGAGAGCAAAATTTATCCGGAGCTGGAATTAAGGACAGTGTTGCGATGCATGTAATGGTGTCATGGAAATCAGACACGAAATGGCGGGATGCCCCGCCTCTCTCGCCGATCCCGGCCGAGAATGGGAGATGTGGATGCGGCTCATCAAGAGCGATGAACTCGACGATCAATTAAGGGCTGTCCAGAAGGCCAAAACGAAGCCACCCGTCTCGCACTGGTGGTGATGAAGTAGACATGGCCCGCCTCAGCCTGAAAAATCGAGCTTCAGGAATGTTTTCAATAAAGTTATCCAATCAGTCAATTCAGCCCTTCACTCAGTCCGAGGAAATGTATCCGCCGTATTACGGATGAGATATCGTCAGAAGCATCTGCGCAGTTTTCAGCTGAAGGCTTTATGGAAGTGCTGAGACGGCAAATACCTTAAACGTAAATTTGGTTGGAGGCCCAGCTGCTTCCTCAAAGACTCATGGGGTTTACATCCTGTCGGAATAGTGACATCTGCTCGTAGTACAATTTTCTCGAGTTGTATCGACAGCCTCGCAACTGTAAACAAACTCCTGCGCGAATTGGTCAGGAATATTGGTTGATATTTCGACAACTATATTGCGTCTTTTTTCTACTGAAACAATCTCAGCTACGCGGTTGGGAATTTCGCGCAACTGTTTAGAGTGCAAGGACTATGCCCACGCTGCTAAGGAAGCTAGTTGCTGTCTTGGGGAAGATAAGGGCACTTGTCGAAGCGTTCCCTCCCGCGATATTCCCTGTTCAAGAATCTCATCGATGTCTTCATCGCTTCAAGCTTGTGCCTACTGAAAGGGCCCGTATACCATTCCAAAAATCGCATACGTATCCGTATGATCTTTACAGAAATATACGGCAGATATACGAAGAATATACGATATATATCGATTCCGTAAGGTAACGTGTGAAATTATTGGAATGGCGTAGGGAACCTTCGAATAGGTATATATATTGCCCTGAAGGTGTGTATCCTTTCGTGACTCCGAAATACAACACGACCTAGACATCGAAATAGCGTTCACTGGCACTGAAATATACTGGAGTTATTAACCCATGTGCGCAAAAGCTCTGTTAGGTGTCAGGATTGGTCATTATAAACACTAAAAGGATCACGTTCCACTCTTTTTCTGCTTAACAGTGTCTGTACTAATGTTTCTGGATTCCGCAAGCCATGATATTTTCGTCCTCTGGATTCTTCCGCTGCCAAGAATGCTCTAAACTTGACCGAAGGTTCGGCACACATACCGTAAGAGGACGTTGGGCCGTCGCCAGGGCCGTGTTGGACGCTCCAAGTGCCAGCTGGAATCCTGCAGACAAACAAGCGCATGGGTATCAGGCTCTGTGGTTCAAACACTATTGCGCGGGCGTCGTTCTTCTTCAAATGCCGGTTTACAATTTGTCTCTAACGCCCTCGGTGTAATACAGACAGCGGTAACAAACGTATTCATGATAGTGCTATTGTTAGGCTGTATACAGGATGTTTTAGTTAACTTGGACGAAATCAGCAAGGCGTTGCTTCGGGCTAGTTGGTAATCCATAATTACGAGATTTATAGCGCGGAACTTCTACACAAGGGACAAAGGAACACGACGAGCACAAGCGCTAACTTCCAACTAACGTTTAATATCTGCGCTCGCAAATATATACAGTGAAAGAAAGAAAATAAAAGAAGAATCAGATGAGTGGCTGTAGCTGTTTCTTCTTTTATTTTCTTTCTTTCACTGTATATATTTGCGAGCGCAGATATTAAACGTTAGTTGGAAGTTAGCGCTTGTGCTCGTCGTGTTCCTTTGTCCCTTGTGTAGAAGTTCCGCGCTATAAATCTCGTAATTTTGTACGAAATGTAATTCACCCTTTGGTGGACGCAATGACGGAACAAAATTTATCATGTTAAAAACGTATTTGGTGAGTTATTAATCCCTTCTTTCTAAGAAAGCCAATCCGAGATTTTAAGAAGTGTTTTGTGGCGAAGAAAAAAGTGGGACCCGTACGTCCAATTGTCCACTTAGGCCACTTTCATCAGGTCGGACTCATGTCTCGCTGTCCACTTCAGACAGTTTACACTTTCTGGTGAAATGGTGCGAAGCAGTTTACACGTAGCGGAACATTTCAGACAATGGACATGTACTTCGTGCGCACTTCGTTTTTTTTTTTTGCTGTTTGAACGACAGCAGCACCGCCATCACGTGCCAGTCAAGTTCAGTTGCTCAGTGTTTGCGGGGAACAGATGGTCATTTGGAACACTAGTCATCACGTTATCACTTTTGTTAGAGTTCTCTGGCAAGCTCCAGAATTGCTTAAGTGCTTCCTCAGCAGTCAGACGCCTCTTCGTATCTTTAGGGAAAAAACGGCGCTAATCATTCATGGAATAACTTGGAGTTCGCAGAGCAAAATCATGCCGATGGAGGAACTACGGCATTCCTTCAGGAACATCCCAGCCGACGTCATGCCACCTTGCCACGTGACACATAAAGATGTCTTACCGTACCCGTCAGACCCAACAGAAGTTATTCATTTGACGAAGTCCGCTGCAGGATTGCTCTATGCAAAAAAAAATTACACCATCTCCCACTAACCATGGGGGGATGCGAAGCAGCGCATGGGTCAACTTAAAGTTCCGTTCATCACGGGCACCTTGCCCAATGTTAAGGCGTCCTTGCAAGTGAAACACACCATGAATTCACTGTAGTCGCTGTTGCTGTTACTCGTCCCGAACTCTTGTTCGACCATGGCACGCGGGAGCACGTGGGTTCATCGCACGTCTGCCGATTATGGTTCCCCGACGCCATCACGTGATTGCTGAGAGAGTGTAAGGGAGAGAGGCCACAGCGTCTTACCCAGCCCCTTACACAGGCCTGAATCAAGGGCCTGAATGCGCTAGCACGTGCCAGCGCGTTTTGACTAGGATACAACGCGTTGGTACATCGCGCGTCTGCAGAATTTCGTTACCCGACGCCATCACATGATTGCTACGGGAGTGTAAGGGGGAGAGGCCACAGCGTCTTACCCAGCCCCTTACACATGCCCGAACGCACCAGCACGTGCCAGCACGCATGGTTCGCGAACGGACGGTCGCCGATGGAAGCACAGACACAGCCCCAAGCAAAAGCTGCTTCGCATCTGAAAATGACCATTAATCGACGACTAACTGAAGTCTCAGTTGACACGGTGATGTCTGTCAGGATCGTCAGTTCTCATATGATTCCACCTGAAGAAAGGTTTTTCTGTAAGCCTTAACGTGCGAAGCCACGACAGAAGTTATCGAATACTTAATACGGGGTCCCTAGTCTATGTCGAATACCAAGGCAGGAAGTCTGATGTCGAGGCACTAATTGTACATGACAGCACATTCGATTTTCTTCTGGGTCGCCGTGACATCAAGAGGATAAGAATAAATACTTCTTGGCGCGATGAAGTAGATGTAGAGCATCGATGAGGTAGACGTAGAGCATCGATGAGTTCACACGCTTGCACAAGTCAACAACGTCTTCGATGTAGCTGGTGAAATTCTCTCCTGGCTGTTGAGCGCGCTCACGAAGTCGCTGTTCTGCGCGGAGCTTTCGTACAGCGGGGCGGTCGAAGACTTCTGAAAAGGCTGTCTTGAACGAAGCCCAGTTCGTAATATCAGCTTCGTGATTCCGCAACCAGAGACTAGCGACGCCGGCCAAGTAAAAGCTGACCTAAGTCAGCTTAGCCGCATCGTCCCACTTGTTCGCTGCGCTCACCTTGTGGTATGTAGCCAACCACTCCTCAACGTCTTGGTCGTCAGTGCCGCTGAGATCGCCGGGTGACGCAGTGGCAACTGCCGGGACATGCCGTGGCTGGAATGTGGGAGGTACCTTGGTTAGTGGATTCTTCCGGCATTGCTCACACTGGAGGTAAGGTGCGGCTTCGTAGATCCAGCTTCGAATATTACCCAGCACCTCCACTAATTTATAAGGGGGTTTATTCACGAAAACCAAAGGCCTGGGTTCAACGGTGTCAAACACTGCCCCGCGCGCTCTCGGCTCTTCGTCTTGGTCTTCTTCCACTCCTACTCGATGCTATCTCACTGCCTATATATATATATATATATATTGCCACGTGCGTTTCTTATTATCACTTGTGCTGCATTCGGTTTTCGTCCACAAAGACTGTCAGCAACGCTCTGCGCAAACCGCGCCTTATTGTTGGAGAAGCTTCGCGATTATCGTAGATCGTTTGTTAAGATTGCGCGGAAGACGCGAACACTCGAGCCAATTCTAGAGCTTGCGCGACAGCCAGCGATAACGCTGGAATACTCGACGGCACATGTATAAATGTCGACACGCTTCACCGCTTGTCACTTTTATCGACGACCGACGCCCTGTTCGCCGATATCAGTGTACAGCGTGTATTGCTGTAGCTTGAGTTTTCATTTCCCGGCCACAAGTTCGGCCAAATAAAGAGTTTCAGACGACCCCGTGACATCTGGTGGAGGTCCTGGGTACACGTCCGCGGAAAACAGCTGCCATCGCTGCCTTCCCGCCAACCACCGACATGAAAGCCGTGCGCCGTTTTCTCGGCTTGTGCGCCTACTACAGACGCTTCATCAAGGAATTTTCACGAATCGCCGAACCGCTAACTCACCTCACGAAGACCGACGTGTCATTCAAGTGGGAAACGGCGCAAATGGAAGCATTCGAAGAACTAAAGCGGCGCCTTCAGATGTCTCCAGTACTAGCGCATTTCGACGAATACGCCGATACGGAAATCCACACCGACGCAAGCAGCGTAGGGCTCGGCGCCGTCCTTGTGCAGAACACTGACGGGCAGGAAGGGCCATCAGTTATGCTAGCCGGTCGCTATCAAAGGCAGAAAGGAACTATTCCACAACAGAAAAGGAGTGCCTAGCGATCATCTGGGCTACATCCAAGTTTCGCCCCTACCTCCACGGCAGGCCCTTCAAAGTTGTGAGTGACCACCACGCATTGTGTTGGCTAGCTAACTTGAACGACCCTTCAGGTCGCCTCGCACGGTGGAGCCCCCGACTTCAAGAATTAGACATTACCGTCGTTTACAAGTACGGAAGAAAACACTCCGACGCTGACAGCCTGTCTAGCGCCCCCGTCGACCTTCCGCCGCAGCACGACAAGGAGGATGACTGCTTCTTGGGAACCATCAGTGCCGAAGACTTCGCCGAACGACAGCGAGCGGACCGAGAACTCAGGGCCCTTGTGGAATACCTCGAGCGCAGGACCACCGTTGTTCCGAAGGTATTCACGCGGGGACGGACGTCGTTTTTCTTGCACAACGGTGTTCTCCTAAAGAAGAACGTCTCGCCGCTTCGAGCCGATTGCCTTCTCGTGGTGCCCTCGACATTGCGACCAGAGGTCCTCTAGGCTCTGCACGACGACCCGACGTCTGGACACCTGGGTGTTTCTCGCACGCTCGCAAGAATACAGGAAAAGTAATACTGGCCGCGCCTTGCTGCCGACGTCACTCGCTACGTAAAGACCTGCCGGGACTGTCAGCGACGCAAGACACCGCCGACTGGGCCAGCCGGATTTCTGCAGCCTATCGAGCCACTTCGACGGCCGTTCCAGCAAAACGGGATGGACTTACTGGGGCCGTTCCCAACGTCGACTTCCGGAAACAAATGGATCGTCGTAGCTACCGACTACCTCACCTAGTACGCCGAGACAAGGGCTGTGCCCAGAGGCAGTGCTGCCGAGGTAGCGAAGTCCTTCGTTGAGAACATCGTCCTGCGTCATGGCGCCCCAGAGGTCCTCATTACCGACAGAGGTACGGCGTTTACTGCTGACCTAACTCAGGCAATATTGAGATACAGCCAAACAAGCGACCGCCGGACCACAGCGTACCACCCACAGACCAATGGCCTCACCGAGCGGCTAAACAAGACCATCGCCGACATGCTGGCCATGTATGTCGACGTCGAACACAAGACGTGGGATTTCATCCTTCCATATGTGACCTTCGCATACAACACGGCCATGCAAGAAACGACGCAAATGACGCCGTACAAGCTGGTCTACGGAAGGAGCCCGACAACGACGCTCGACGCAATGATGCCAACTGCCACCGACGAAGACAATCTCGATGTCGCTGCTTATTAGCACCGCGCCGAAGAAGCTCGACAGCTCGCCCGCCTGCTCATCATGAACCAACAGATGGTCGACAGCCGTCACTATAATCTTCGACGACGCCGCATGGAATACGAAACCGGTGACCGTGTGCGGATCTGGACGCCGATACGCCGACGGGGAGTTAATGAGAAGCTTCGTCGACGATACTTTGGACCGTACAGGGTGCTTAGACGCCTCGGCGCACTCGACTACGAGGTTGTCCGCGACGGTATTACGAACTTTCAGCGACGCCGTGCGCGACCTGAAGTCGTCCATGTCGTACGCCTCAAGTCATATTACGCGCGTTAGTCAATCCGAGGATTGTAATTTTGCTTTATTATTGTACTTTATTGCTTGTGCATATTGTTTATTGCACTTTCTTGCTTATTTTGTTATTTATTGTTGCATGCATTAGCCACCTCCCCCCTCCCGTGTTTAGTTTTAAGCATCGGGACGATGCTCTTTCAGAGGGGGCATTGCCATGTGCGTTTCTTATTATCACTTTTGCTGCATTCGGTTTTCGCCCGTAAAGGCTGTCAGCAACGCTCAGCGCAAACCGCGCCTTATTGTTCGAGAAGCTTCGCGATTATTGTAGATCGTTTTGTTAAGTTTGCGCGCAAGACGCGAACACTCAAGCCTATTCTAGAGCTTGCGCGACAGCCAGCGATAACGCTGGAATATTCGACGGCACATGTATAAATGTCGACACGCTTCACCGCTTGTCAGTTATCAACGACCGACGCCCTGTTCGCCGATATCAGTGTACAGCGTGTGTTGCTATAGCTTGAGTTTTCATTTCCCGGTCAGAAGTTTGGCCAAATAAAGAGTTTCAGCCTGAACACGACGATTGTTGTATTCGTCGACGTCACGAACCCGTGACAATATACACTCCATTCGTCTTCAAGTCCGCATGTGAAAACAGTAAAGCCGGGTCAGTGCCACCTGTGTGAGTTGCTTTCATTGCCGCTCCAACATTTGTGCTCACCCCGTGTCGTGTGGCCGCATTGTGTCATCCAAGACCGCGCTGCTTGTAGTGGCAATCGAATAA
Source organism: Rhipicephalus sanguineus (assembly GCF_013339695.2). Classification (NCBI taxonomy): domain Eukaryota; kingdom Metazoa; phylum Arthropoda; class Arachnida; order Ixodida; family Ixodidae; genus Rhipicephalus; species Rhipicephalus sanguineus. Next base: position 115,748 of record NW_023615554.1, on the reverse strand, counting down.
AAGCCGCCGCTACAGGCCGGCGGAATTGTGAAACAGCTGCTTCCGGCTATGGCCGGTTGCTCAGACCCTGAAATGAAAAGTGGTGATTCAGCCCTTCACTCAGTCCGAGTAAACGTATCCGCCGCCTTACTGATGAGGTATGTTCAGAAGCATCTGCGCAGTTTTAAGCTGAAGGCTTTATGGAAGTGCTGAGAGGGCAAATACATCAAACGTAAATTTGATTGGACGCCCAGCTGCTTCTTCAACGGCTCGGGGGGTGTACATCCTGTCGGAGTAGTGACACCAGCCCGTAGTAGCATTTCCTCGAGTTGTATCGACCGGCTCGCATTTGTAAAAAGCACCTGCGCGACTTGGTCAGGAATAATGGGTGATATTTCGACGACTACATAGCCTCTTTTTTATACTGAAATAATTTCAGCTACGCGGTTGGGAATTTCGCGCAACCATTTAGAGTGCAAGGACTATGCCCACGCTGCTAAGGAAGCTAGTTGCTGTCTTGGGGAATATAAGGGCACTTGTCGAAACGTTCCCTCCCGCGATATTCTCTATTCAAGAATCTCATCGATGTCTTCATCGCTTCAAGCTTGTGCCTACTGAAAGGACCCGTATACCATTCCAAAAATCGCATACGTATCCGTATGATCTTTACAGAAATATACGGCAGATATACGAAGAATATACCGAATATATATCGATTCCGTTAGGTAACGGGTGAAATTATAGGAATGGCGTAGGGAACCTTCGAGTAGGTATATAGGTATACAACCCTGAAGGTTTGTATCCTTTCGTGACTCCGAAATACAACACGACCTAGACATCGAAATAGCGTTCACTGGCACTGAAATATACTGGAGTTATTAACCCATGTGCGCAAAAGCTCTGTTAAGTGTCAGGATTGGTCATTATAACTCTAAAAGGATCACGTTCCACTCTTTTTCTGCGTAACAGTGTCCGTACTAATGTTTCTGGATTCCGTAAGCCATGTTTTCGTCCTCTGGACTCTTACGCCGTCAAGAATGCTCTAAACTTGACCGAAGGTTCGGCACACATACCGTAAGAGGACGTTGGGCCGTCGCCAGGGCCGTGTTGGACGCTCCAAGTGCCAGCTGGAATCCTGCAGACAAACATGCGTATGGTTATCGGGCTCTGTGGTTCAAACACTAGTGCACGGGGATCGTTCTTCTTCAAATGCCGGTTTACAATTTGTCTTTAGCGCCCGCGTTGTAATACAGACAGCGGTAAAACAAAGGTACACATGACAGCGCTATGCTTAAGTTGTACACAGCATGTTTTACTTGGACGAAATATATTTCACCCTTTGGAGGACACAATGAGGCAATAAATGTTGTCGTGTTACAAACGTGTTTGGTGAGTTACTGATCACTTCTTTCTAAGAAAGCCAATCCGAGAGTTGGGAAGTATTTTATGGGGAAGAAAAATGTAGAGCCCGTACGTCCAATTGTCCACTTGTGCCACTTTTATCAAGTGGGATTCATATGTCTCGCTATGCACTTCAGACAGTTTACACATTCTGGTGAAATGATGCGAAGCAATTTGCACGTAGCGGAACATTTCACACAATGCACATGTAATAATGCGCACTTTGCTTGCTATTTGAGCAGCAGCAGCTCTGCTACCACGTGCCAGTCAAGTCCAGGTGCTGAGTGTTTTTGGAGAACCGATGCTAATTTGGAACACCAGTCATCACGTTATCACTATTGTTAGAGTTCTCTGGCAAGCTCCTGAATACCTCAAGTGCTTCCTCAGCAGTCACACGCCTCTTCTTATCCTTAGGGAAAAAACAGCGCTAATCATTCACGGAATGGCTCGGAATTCGCAGCGCGAAATCATGCCAAGGCCTCATGCGACGGTGGAGGAAATACGGTATTCCTTCAGGAACATCCCAACCGACGACATGCCACCTTGCCACATGACACACCGAGGCGTCTTACCGTACCCGTCAGACCCAACAGAAATTGTTCATTTGACGAAGTCCGCTGCAGCATTGCTCTATGCAAAAAGATGATCATTAATCGACGACTAACTGAAGTCTCAGTAGACACGGCGGAGTCTGTCGGCATCGTCATTTCTTAGATGATTCCACCTGAAGAAAGGTTTCCCGGTAAGCGCTAATGCGCGAACTACGACGGAAGTTCTCGAATACTTAATAAGAGGTCCCTAGTCTGTGTGGGAAAAACAAGGCAACAAGACTGATGTCGAGGCACTAATTGTACAGCCGCCCAAAACTTTAACTCTCGTGCGCGAGCGCCGACGTTTTTGTGCGTCAACGCCGTACGACGGAACCAAGCTGCAAAAAGGGCGAGAGCAAGGAGAAAAAAAGCATTTGCGTCGCCCATAACAAACGAACGATCCGCATTTGTCAGCTCATCTCATGCGCGGGAGCGTGTGACGTCTGCGGATTTTATTTTCTCGGTTGCTTGGTGATCTTCAGAATATAAGATACGAGCAAGACGCGCTGCCTGTAAGTACGTCTAAGGGAGTTAATGCAAGGTGATGTTCTCACGAAGGAACAGCCAAGGAGACGATGGGCCAAGCTGAGCGCGCTTCGTGCGCATGTGCTTACTCTCGTCTTATTTGCGACTTGGCTCCGTCGTACGGCGCTGACGCACAAAAATTCGGCGCTCGCGCAAGATAGTTAAAGATTTGGGCGGCTGTACATGACACCATATTCCATTTTTTTCTGGTTCGCCCTGACTTGAAGACGATGAGAATAAATATGTCGTGTAGCGATGACGTAGATGTGGGACATGCAGTTGACACTGTACGTCGAAGAGGTACCAACGCAATACACGAACTAATAAGCATCGGACAATATCCACATGCGGCCAGGGTGGCAAGCCTTTCAAGCTCAGTGACACTACTATGGTATGCAAAAAGCCATACGGCATGTCCTACAAAAAAAAAAGTGGTTGAAGCAAGAACTACAAGGCTTGCTCGGTGCTGAGACTGTTCGGCCTTCTACATTCTCGTTCGCATCACCGACTTCTAGAGCGCCGAAAGAGGCTTTGACATACAAAATGTGTTCCGACTATCGGCTTGTGAACCGCCAGACCGACCTATTTCACTTCCCGATGCCGAGAATTGACGAAATTATCCATGAAGCGGGTGGCTGCTCATGGTTCTCCCGCATCGACCTCTGCAAGTGATACTCGAAGATTCCACTCCAGGAAGAATTCAGTGCGCGCTCTAGAGCTTCGCAAGCAGCCGTGAGAAGCGCCTCGGTGCTGTCTGCCACGCGTTGCCGTCGTCCGCAATATTTTGACCGCCACTGTACAGCGGTGAGCACTGTTAGGGTGAACACGCGAGCGCGTGGCTGACCGCACTGTCAGCGCCGCGCAACAGCCATCGTTGGAAACATTGCACATGCGCAGCATGTGTTTTTCGATATACTATTTCCACCGCGCCCACCACGTCATGAAGACCCTTGTTGTGGATACGCTTGTGTGCGCGCGATGAAAATGTTATTTCGTAGAACGCATGATTCGCATGTGCAATGTTTGAGGCGATGACCGTTACGCGGCGCTGACAGTGCCGTCGGCCATGCGCTCCTGTGTTCACCCTAAGAATGCTCACCGCTGTACATGGCCTGCTTCCGCGCCGCAACGAAAGTAACGTGTGCGCACGTAACATTAGCCCTTTCAAACTGTCCTATAGAAGACCTACTTGAAGCACACTTGCGGAGTGTCCACTATGCCATCTATCTTCCCTATGCAAGCTGGCAAAGTACCCATTACGTGTCCGTAAGGTGCCCCTCGCACCTGCGCAATTGCACACTGTGTAATGAATGTGTGGGCAGATTTACGCAACCCACTCGTTGCAGAATTCACATGTTTTGTCGCCTTAACGCATGATTTTGCTATGCAAAATTACATGCGTTAAGGCGACTGCTCCTCCTACACGACTTTCTAATGACCTTTTTTACGAAGCAGATTCAAGCAATAGCGTGGCACATGATAGAACACATGCTTGCCAAGCAACAAGCCTCGGTTCGACTTTCACTCGGACTGAAACTTTTCAACATTTGTTTATATGCATCTACCTCGAATTTTCGCTCATGGACAACGGCAATTTTTCGCTCACAACTAACTACGCCACCACCAACGAGAAACGCTCAGAAAAACGAGCTCTTTAACGCATCACCTAATAATCAGCTCGTTAACGCTATCACCTTAACACTATCACCTTAATATGCATTCTACGATGCGCTTTTCCGTGACATAATGACAAGAAATGTTCGTAAGAAACCCACCTGTTTAATTCCTGAGCTGTGCTCTCCTGGTTTGTCTCCGGCACTTCGTTGTAGCCGTTGTAGCCTTCTTTCAAATAAGCTATAATTTCTCGAACTCTCTTCTCTTTCTCTCCGTCGGCATATTCGTGCGTCCCCGTATGAACTGTGCAGTGGCTTACATTCAACAACACGGTTGTACTACCTTGATACTTCTGCAGTATGAACGCGGGGAATGGTGCCTTCTGCACTACGAGCGCAGCCTAGCGGCCACACTGTATCGCTGTACGCATGCGTGGCTATAGAATATTTTACGTAAGGCATATGGTCGCCGCCATCATGGGCTGTTAAACGAATGTTTTCTTATTTTGTATCCCCTGACGCGAACTGATAAAGTCAGGAAACGCCGAATGTACGAACCCAACAGTTGTCATGTGTATACGCCCACCGTAACACTGTTCGCTTAGTTGTTCAATATAAAACACGGCAAGGTTAACAGCCCAGCATCGCGGCACCGAAACCCGTCCGTAAAATAATCTATACATTAGGTATTTCTTCACGTGCTCGAAACCGTCAGAGAGCTGGTGTCAGGGTATAACGTCCGAAAAGCACGATATGATTATGAGGGGCACCGTAGTGGAGGGCTTCGGAAATTTCGACCACCTATGGTTCTTCAACGTGCGCCTAAATCTAAAGTACGCGGGCCTCAAGCATCTTCGCCTGCATAGAAAATGCGGTCCCTGCTGCCGGGATTAGCTCGCGCGACCTTCTAGTCGAGTTCTAGTGGAAGAACAACCCATTTTTTACCAGGTGGTTGCTGACTGACAAACAATATTGATTATTCCGACTGGAATCACTGGGCTTGAAAGAGTTAAATCAGCCACTTTTGTATTCGTTCCTTCGACTACGCCGGGTACCGAGATGAGAGCATACGAGTTTTGGCTGTCTGTGAAATGAAATTCCAAATTTCCTGCTGCGCGCAGCGGTTTATTTGACTTTACTGAGTATGTTCAAAGAGTGCTGCGGAACAATTTATTGTAGCGAATGGAGAATGGTTGTTTTCACAGCTAGTTGGTTCATTGCAAGCCAAGTAACATAGCGAAAAAGTGGAAAAGATGGCGACATTAATCATAATTGTTGGCGTTTAACGTCCAAAAACCACGATATGATTATGAGAACGACTTAGTGGAGGGCTCCGGAAATTTCGATCACCTGCGGTTCCTTAACGTGCACCTATATCTAAGTACACGGGCCTCAAGAATTTTCGCCTCCATCGAAAATGCGGCCGCCGCGGCCGGGATTCGATCCCGCGACCTGTGGTTCAGCAGTCGAGCACCTTAACCACTAGACCAAGTGGCGGGACAAGTGGACGAAAAAGTCGGAGTGTAAAGGGCGCTCTTTACACTGTCTCGGTCGCCGTCCTTTCCACTTGCAGCCCGTTCCTCAAGCACAAAGACGTAATAACTGTGACAGTTGTTATTTCACGCTTGTCGTGTGTATACCTGTGCATTCTTTTCGGGTGTCCTTCTTTGTGCTTCAGCGGTGCGCTGCGGGTATTGCTTGTCGTTCCTCATGTGACATTCCAAATTCTTGCTATGGCATTCATTGCTTCGCCCTTGGAGCGAAACTGACTTTTTTACCAGGTGGTTGCTGACTGACAAACAAAATTGACTATTACGATTGGAATCACTGGGCCTGAAATAGCTACATCAGCCACTTTGCATGAGAGTTTTAGCTGTTTGTGAAATGATGTTCCAAATTTTCAAATATTTGACTCACCTGAGCATGTTCACAAAGTGTTGCAGAACCGTTTATGTGTAGCCATTAGAGAATGGTTGCTTGCTGGGCTATTTGGTACATTGCAAGTCAAGTAACATAGCGGAAAAGAGGTCGACAGCGCTCTTTTCACTGACTCGGTCGTCGTCCTTTCTACTTATTCGCGCTGTTACATTAGCAGCCATTTGAGATCCCAGTGGATACCGCGCACGTTGGTATCGCAGGGAACGAGGCTGTCGATGACCTGGTAAAGACAGCACACGACCCACCACGAGGCTCTCGCGCGTGCCTTCAAGCAGCTGGGACTGTTGTCTGCCATCGTGGATGACATTCTTCACCCGGTATAGGCTCAGCCCAGCGCGTGCGCCCTGCACTGCGCGCGGTCCTCAACTTCATTGAGGCCGCGCAACTAGCCGACCGTCTCTGAATCACGCCGACCAAGCCTGCAACAGACGGAACTTCTGTGTTTTTTAGATGCGAAGCATCTCTTGCTCGGGGGTATGTCCCGTGGCCTTGGCCTGGGCGTCCGCACTCACACTACGCATGCGCAACTCTCCTTTCCTCTCTCCAACAGCTGCGCGCTACTCTCTCCATTTCTCTCCCAGCACCTGCTTGCTCTTCTCCTGTGTTCTCGCTTCTGCTCTCGCTGCGCATGCGCTAATCTCCCTCTAGTCTCCTCTCCTTCAAGCGGGTAGGGCCCTGCGCGCGTTGTCGAGCGCTTGCGTTGACTCCTCTGAAAATGCGGGCCCGACATGCCGATATTCTTTCCTGTGCAACGCCGCGATGAGCGCCAGCGTTTGCGCGTCTCGTTCCCCTCTCTCTCTCCTCCGCTGCCCCCCTCTCGCGCGCCTGTCGACCGCATTTCCCGCTCGCCCTGTGAGAATTAACGGCCAGGCTAGAGGGAAGACACGACGCGCGTGGTGTTCCTCTTCGCGTTCCACGACGCGAGGTCGGTAGCATGCCCAACGAATGCCAACAGAACGCAATCGTGCAAGTGCTCCGGCTTCGCATCGCCTCATGGTCCCCTTTAGCGAGAGATTGTGTAATTTTTTCCTCTACCCCCAGTGATGTGTTTAACTCCTCGAGGCCGCCTGCTCCACTCTAACCTCTTCTATATTTTTTCCCCATTCCGCTCAATAGTCGTGGTTGTGGTGTCCTCTCCTGAGAGACAGTAACTGCGTCACTTACCCCCACTCTCCACATACTTTCCCAGCTCGAGAATCTTTCTCATTTGAGCTCAACACGAAGCTGCTTTTAGGCTAGACCGATCACAGTCACCGCTTGAAAAACGGCGTCGTCCTCACTGAATGCTACATCCGAGTGCTACATCCCAAAACTGCGATCCGATTATGACGCAAGGAGCAGTAGAGGGCTCCGGGAATTTTAATCATCTGATGTTCTTTAACGTTCCCGTAAATCTGCGCACACGGGCCTCTAAAATTTTGCCCATCAAAATGTGGCCGCCACGGCCACGATTCGTTCCTGCTTATTTGAGTCAGTACTAAGTAGTCGAGCACCAGAACCACCAGACCACCGCGGTGGCTGGGCCCTTATTCCGTCAAGTTGGTTTGTTATAATCGGAGTTTCAGCCTTGCAATACTTGCTAGAGAAAGGGCCGTCTGACTTGTACACTATTCTTTTGGTGGAGTAAGTTCAATTACCTATGAGGAAAAAAACAAGATTCCACAGTCTTCGTATACCATTGACGGTGGGTTTAATTCTAGTGTTTTCTGTTTTCGGTGTGCGAAAATGCTGGGCAGGGCGTGAAGCAGTGCGTCAATTGCTTGCGCATACAATATTGATGGAATACATACCTGTAGTCAAGAGTCGACCTGGACACATGGACACCAATTACGTTCATTTTGTCGAGTTATGTGGAGCAGATATTATTCTGTTGAATGCGGCAGCACTAATGCTGTCCATGAATGAGACGCATATGACGTCAATTACTTTCAATGTTCAGCTTTATTTGTCGTAGTGCTTGTGGCCAAATAGCTGGGGTCTTCAGTCCAAGGCTCCACTGTCCTTTGCAGGCTCTCCGAGCTTGGTGGAGCAGATCGAGCTAAGCGACACATACAACGAACTCACGCCAAACAATAAGGAGTAGGTTTTGAGAAATCCATTAAATTCTCAATGTTCTCGTCGCGGAGAAAACAAACACGATCAAGGTATTTTAGGCACGTCATATTGTAAGGCGGTCTACGAATTGATTATGTCCGCCTGAAATATGTTTACCATGCTCTTCATTATAAGGAAATGTTCGTGCTGTAGTTCCGTGCGAATTAGATACGGGCGCCACGGATCCCGTGATCTCAATGCCGTAACCACCAATTCAACGTCTGGTCGCAAGAATTTCTCCGTATATATCATGTAAAAAAACGATTTCTTAGAACTGAATATATTTTCTGGTAGCGATCATACCTCTCACAAATGATAATCAAAACAACGCATAAACAACAAATAACCCTGCAATATTTTCACGATCGTGAACAACGATCTAGCTAGACTCACGGCGCTCGCGAAGCCCTAAGAATAACACTTGGTTCTAAAGGCACATAACGCTCATTCTAAGCACGTCGTTCCTCGAGTTTGTCAAGGTAAGATTTTTTGCAGCTGTGCAGCTGTAAGCTGACTCCGCAATGGTCGCAAGAAAACGGCTCTTCGCCTCCATGCGACTTCTGATGTCTTTCGAGGTGCCATTCGTGAGCAAATTTACGTTGACACACTTTGCACGTATAAGGCTTCTCACCCGTGTGAGTGCGGTAATGCCTTTGTAACTGAGAAAGAGATGGGAAGCGTTTGCTGCATTCATGGCATAGATGTTTTCTCTTGTTGATATTCTCGCGCGTGAGTTTCGCCAAGTCTTCCGCACATCTGTGAGCCTCCTCGCTGAATGTGCACGCATTGCGGGGCTCCTCGTCAGCCTCGCTTCCGTGCTCCAGGTTCGAACCCTCACCATTCCTTCAGGATGGCTGCGAAAGAACGGTTAAGAAAACAACGGTCAGATTTTCCGTAACTACATTTTTCGCTACAAGACTTTTTCTTCAAGCGCTAACAGCACGAAGTAATGTTGATCCTTCTCGCTATCTGCGTTCGCATATGTGGACATGATTTCTTAAGCAAATTACACAACAGTGAACTGCTCAGTGTTATTAACAACTCGCGCCATTATCGTTCACAGTTTTCTGCACCCACACTGCAGGAAGGAGCAGCACAAGTCAATATTAACGGCTGTTATGCAAATAAAGAAAAACGGTGGTCGGCAGGTCTAGCAGAGGGCGGCTGCTTAGTCATAACTGCTTAATGTATCGCAATAAATATTTCGTTTCCACACAAAGCAGCCTTCGTTTTCCACACTAAGCAACATGCAGTCAGGATAAATGACCAAAATAAGTCCATTTGCGTGAATTTAAAGAACAGACGGGTTTTTAGTGAGCAGATGGCGTCGTTGTGACACATGGTGGAGCAGCTCTGACCACGTCTTCTTTTCTACGTGGCCTCTAAGATCTGCTCCTAATAATAATTATTGTGGTTTAACATCCCGAAACGAAGCTATTTTATGAGGGACGCCGCATTTATGCTCCCGAAATTTTGACCATGAAATTTTTTATGGTGCATCTGCCACCAGCGTGTGGCGCCTCCTGTAACTTGCGTGCATGTGCGCCTATGTATGTTCGGGCCCAATATTGACGAAGGGTAGTTTCGTCGCAGCAAGCAGAGCGTACGTGTTGGTCCATGACTGCACGTTCGTGCTCTTGCGACACTAACCACGCGATATGATGACTGTAGAGAATGGATAATGCCACAGCCTTAGGCCTCATCATGACAACCGCACCACGATGTCGTGCATATCAGTGAGCCCACCGGATTGTACGGCTTCAACCCAGCCAACAGACACCGTTCCACTCCGCGAACCGGCAACGCGGATGACATTGCTCAGCCGCCACGAAGAATACCCGGAGGTCCCGGGAGACATGCAGGTCCGCTCGCTTCTGTACTGCGTGCGACCAGAAGCCCGCTCGCTCCTCGAAACCTGCACCCGGCAAACGAGCTTTGCGAGTCGTCTCGGTACCGAAGACACGTTCAGCTGTCTGACGAAAGCGTCGTCTTACATACTGGGGCTCTTCGATTTTTCACTTCTGGCTACCCGCGGGCTGCCAGAGCCAGCCAGAGCGCGCTCGTTTTTCTCGGGTTGCTCCATCCCCCCCGCGGCGCACTTCCGGTTGGCGTTCGTTTTTCTCGGGTTGGACGGTTCTGGCGACCCGCGGGGAGCCCGAGGGTCGCCAGAAGCTTCCAGGACAATTTAGTCGTGGAAGCTCTCTGGAAGGTTTCGGGCTAGCAGACGCCGAAAAGCGACGATACGCGCTCGCCGCCATCTTTGTGAGGACTCGACGGATTGCAATGTGGGCGCTTGTGCTTACGCTCGGCGCCGTTCCGCCGTGCGAGATGGCGCGATTACGAGTTGCGGCGAGCATTTGGAGCTAATGTTTATTGCTTTTCTTATGTGCCCCGTGAAGTTTCCTTCCGTGAACAACGCGGCGAACGTCGCGTTCTAACTGCGTCGTGCACATGTCCCAAAAGTTATGTACACGTTCGTACGCACGTATGGAGACCCCTTTCGAGTTTATTTTTTCGTAGTAGTATCGTAGTATTCAATTGTGGTGTCGTGTGTGCTTTCTGTGCACATAGCGAAGACGATTGTCATCGAACTAGCTATTTCGCTCCGTCGTATGGGTCATATGTATGCGTGCGTGAACTCCGTCAGAACTTAACTACTTCAACTAGGTCTTCGATGTTGATAAAATGCACTGATTGGCTAAAAGCGATCGCGACATCGTTTTTTTTTTTGTGGGATGCTCGTCGGTCGCGAACGGCGTGCGAGCGTACTTCGATCTACGGGCCAGTATATGAGGTATGGTATTATGTTATGCTACGACGCGTCCATGTGGAAAAACGGAGATGAATTCAGAAATGTATACATCCTTTTGCTGCTTATTTCATCGTCGGCTTTGTCTTTTTCCACCTCTTAGTAATAATGCCATGTAGTATGTACGCGGTTATCATCTAGTAGCTCAAATAAAAGCTGAGCTACATGAGATTAGGACTGGAAAAGAGGCTCAGGCAACATCTGCCAAAACGAGTCGAAGACGCGTCAAACAGAAGTTTATTTCAGATATAACGTGCACTCGTGGTACCGATACCGCCGCAAGTCTCAAATTATGACAACACGCAAGCTGGTCAACGCGTGTGTGCGACGTAGTACGCGATAGATCCTCGAGCTCTTCTGGGGACACGATCACTTTCGCGAAATTTTCGCGTCGTGTTGTGCAGCGACTGTTACATGTACTAAGCAGACGTGAGCTGGTTAAGCCGTTAGCGGCGCGGCAGCTCACCTTGCATCACTTTCGTGGCGCCGTGCGCCAGCTGGCTGTTTTGTTCGCGGACGGGGCGAGTTGCGCATGATCTTGCGAACGTACGTGATCGTATCCCAAATGCGTATGCTCGAGAATATCACTTAAGCTCTTCAGAAAACCTAGCCACATATTTTCAAGCGGGCAATGCAGAAAAAACCAAAGCGCACGCGGCGCAAAGTTTCGTTTGGTACTACGGCGGTAGCGTTTGTTTACGTTTACGCTGGCTCTCCCAGCGTTCGATTTTGCAATCTTCGGGCAGCTTCGGGTTGTCTCGGGTTTCCCACACACGTGACCAAGACGCTGTTTCCTGTCCCAACCGGAACTAGCTAGCTGACCCTCTGGCTAGCTCTGGCTGCCAGAGAACTGCCATAAGTCCGAAAATCGAAGATCCCTACTGTCATACATACTACATAACTGTTGGGATGGTGAAGCGCTCTAACGATCAGTCAGCTGCTGTTGAGGAAAGGCTCGTACGCGACCGGTCTTCGGCCTCCATGACTCCCGCCTCTCGGGCCAGCTGTGCCGAAACGCAAGGTTGACGCTCAAGGAAGCGTGGACGCAGGCATGTCAATCCGAAGACGCCGACAAGGAAAGGGCCTTGTCCCATAACCGTACCGAGCACTCCCACGAGCTGAACATCGACGGCACAAAAGCTAACGAATTCGCCTCTCGCTATCGCTCCTTAGGTAAGCCTCGTTCGCCGCAGCCGCAAGGAGAGCGCTCACGCAAGCCGTTCATATGTCAATTAGTCAACTGTCAACTTGTACCTTTGTCAACGTGCGTAATGTATAGTTGTCAACGTCACTATTGACAACTGCACATCGCAGTTAACAGTCGACTTCGGAGCCGACGTAGCCGCCATTCCAAGCAAATTTACCTACGTTTCCTGCCAAGCTCGACCAAGTCGACACCATGATCACCGGCCCTGGAGGACGTCCACTTCGCGTGCTGGGCTCGTACTTGGCACGACTTTGGTGGTAAGGGGAAACAAGGTGTCATCATTTCTACTAGATCCAGTCTATGACTGCATCTCTTGTGAGACTGCCAGCGATATAAACCCTCCAAGTAGTGGGAGTTCTCGATGAACTCAGGACTGCCAAAGCAACGCTGCACGCGCGCTCCTAAATAGAGTGGGCACTCTCAAGGACGAGTGAATCATCCGGATGAACCGGATGCGGTGCCTTTCTAGCTAAGCATCCGTCACACGATCGCCAGACCGCTGGTTGAGGTCGTCCGCCGCGAGTTGGAAAAACTGGAGAGCGCGGGCGTGATCAGCAGCGCCGAAAAGACAACACCATGGCGCTCCAGTCTCGTTGTAGTCTGGTATACGATGGTTCCTACCGGTTGTGCGTCGATTTGACTCAAATTAATAAGGCCATCCACCGGGAGTGCCATATTCTAGCAACTGTTGAGCAAGTCCTGGGCCTCCTCGGTGACGCAACGTTTTTTTTTCAAAGCTGGGCGCGACAGCAAGCTTCCACCAGGTGAAGCTCTGCGGGGATTCCCAAGAGCTCGCGACTTTCATGAGTGCATGTGGCCGATACTGCTTTTGCCGTCTCCAATTTGGCATCACCTCCGCGCTAGACTACTTCCATAAGCAGATGGATAGAATACTGGAGGATATACAAGGAATCCGTAATACGACAGATGACGTTCTGGTTTTTGGACGCACCCGCCAGGAACGTAACACCACACGCAGCCAGCTGCTATCTCGCCTTGGAAAAGTAGCCATCCCATTTAACCAGGGTCGTTTGAGCTATCTGAGGTCTTCTTCCTCGGACCCGTTGTCGCAGCACAGGGAATCAGGCTACACCGAAGGTAGGTAGAAGTAATCAAAGCTACGGAATCTGCAACGGACGACGCCCGGTGCTAGACGACTGTTCGCAATGGTGAAAAATCGCGCTAGATTCTTGCCAGACATCACAGACGTCACAGCACCTATCAGAGCCTCACTAAACAAGTCTGCGAGTTTGGTGCATAGCATGAGCAGAAGGCAGCATTCGAGAAAAACAAGGACCTCTTGACGTCATACAGGTGCATGGCCAAGTAGCACCCGTCGTATGCCACTACAGAGTCCGAAGATGCAAGGTTGTCCGGACTCGGCGCAGTATTGCTACAAACACAACCCCCTGAAAAGCGCCGCCTAATCGCATTCGCTTCAGTCATAATCAAATACCATGCAATACCAGTTGCACATGCTACGCGTGCCAAGAGAGCTGCTAGCCAAGGCATGTACCTTATAGCGCATCACACGCAAGGCATCCGCTTCCTTAAACAAAGTCGAACTGTGTGGGGAACCCTCGACCATCAGATCACCACCCTCACCCATGTCAGCACCGGTAGTGACAAGACACAGCAGCGAGGGCCACGCGCATGCTCCCGGATGCAGGGACGCTTCATAAACGAGCACGGGGAGCGGTCAAGGGGGAGTTGCCGGCGAACTGTCGAGAGGTGCGCGTGTGTGTGCGGCGTGTGGTCCGCCGGGGCCAGGGTTAGCTGGACCGGCGCGGAAGTGTTCCTGAAAGTTTCGTTTTATGTATTTTCATTTGTTGACCTAACAGTTTTAAAGCTTTATTAATAAATCGTTTGTTGAGTTGCGTCGACGAGCGGCCCACATTCATTGGAGCGGACGGGGAACCCCACAACTAGCGCCCAACGTGAATCTGGCCCTGTCTACTGCCAAAGAATGGAGGCCGCACTGCAAAAGCTGCTGGAGACCATGGAGCGCCTCGACGTAGCCTCCGCAGTGTACTGCGCGGCGCGGGGACACGCCGAATCCGCAACCTATTGCGCGGCGAAGGGCGTGGTGGTCCCAACAATGGACTTCGGCTGGGTGACGGCCCCGGTTGGGCGGGACTGCACACCGGCGCAAGAGGACAAGACCACCGACGCCGGTAATGCCAACGCGAAGGCTCCAGTTGGGGAGCTGCGAGTGGACCAGGCCCCGGCAATGGATGCAGGCCAGGACGACACAGACGCCATCAACGAGGGTGAGGCTGCCTTGGTGACGCAGGCCAGCGACAACGTCTGCTTGAACACGGGCGTGTCCGCGACGATGGAGGAGGACCGAGCCGCCGCGACGAGTGTGTCGACGTCGACACCTGCCACTGCTGCCGACTCAAGCACGGACGGCAGACAAGACCAAGGCTCTGGTCAAGACGCCGCGCCTCCGGTCGGTCAAGAGATGGCGAAGCATTATGGGCCCGAGAAGGAGGACAAAGATGGCGGTGACGCAGAGGACAACGACCAGGCCGGCGTGATGATGAAGGCGAGTAAAGAGACGCCGATACCAGCCGCAGAGACCGGGAACGAGACAATCGCCTCGAGAACGGCTGCAGCATCTGTGGCGGAGGCCAAGGATCCCGCCGAAGGCAGTAGCGCCGTGGCCAAGAGGGCCGCTTCGTCTGTGACAAGGGCTGCCGTCTCAGATGCTAATTCGACGCCAAACGCAGCCACGGACGAGCAGCACGTGGGCAACCTGCGGGGCAGTGGGCTGGCCAGCACAACGCCAGCAGCCGACCTGAAGCCGCTGTTCAGCAAGCGTGACGAGGTGATGCCCACCAAGACGCCCAGCGCACACAGTCACGGCTTCACCAGGGTGAGCACCGCCTAGGAAGAGGACAAATGCGTCCAGCGCTTGCACTGCCCCGAACGAAACGGGAAGATGCCCTCTGTCGAGAACACGAAGCACGAGCCCGGTGGTGCCCTACGCGAGCCTACGACTAAGACCGGAACTGCTACGTGGGCAACCGCCAAGACCACGATCGTCGTCAAGGGAGGCGGTGAGGCGAGGACTTCTTTGGAGAGGGGGAATTGTGTGGGGAACCCTCGACCATCAGATCACCACCCTCAACCATGTCAGCACCGGTAGTGACAAGACACAGCAGCGAGGGCCACTGCGCATGCTCCCGGATGCAGGGACGCTTCATAAACGAGCACGGGGAGCGGTCAAGGGGGAGTTGCCGGCGAACTGTCGAGAGGTGCGCGCGTGTGTGCGGCGTGCGGTCCGCCGGGGCCAGGGTTAGCTGGACCGGCGCTGAAGTGTTCCTGAAAGTTTGGTTTTATGTAGTTTCATTTGTTGACTTAACAGTTTTAAAGCTTTATTAATAAATCGTTTGTTGAGTTGCGTCGACGAGCGGCCCACATTCATTGGAGCGGACGGGGATCCCCACAACTGCTTGCAGCACAGGTTGTCGGTTGCATGTCGGAAGTCTTGCTACTCAAAGACTGCGATGGCAAGTCCAAGACATCTGAGGTAGACAAGCTCTCTGTATGTGACGGTGTTCTTCTGACAGGCGCCCAGATAGTCATCCCATCGTCCCTTAGGGCGGCGGTCTTGACGCTGTTGCGCTAAGGTCATCAGGGAATTAACAGGAATAAAGCCGTAGCCTGGAAGTAAGTTTGGTGGCCTGGAATCTCGGAAGACATTGCCTTTCTCGTCACCAACTGTTAAAAGTGCGCCTCAACCCGCGTGAACCTTGCAATGCCCTGGTCTCCACTGCCTTAACTGGGAATTCCTTCGAGTGGAATAGTCCCACCTCAACTGCCAGACGATCATCCTAGTTGTGGACTATTGCTGAAGGTTCACTAAGGTGGTGACCCTGAGGAGCACGACAGCCCAGGCAGTCATCGACGCTCTCAAAAGCATCTTTGCCCGTCATGGGAGCCCACAAGAGGTCAGGTCAGGTAACGGCCCACCGCTCTGGTAGCAAGAGTTTGCGGCATTCACAGCATCGTGCGGCTTCATCCATTCGACCAGTGGTCCAGACTACGCTCAAACCGAGAGGCTGGGAGGATTGGTCGCACTATCAAGGACTTGTTCCGCAAGTCGAATGATTCACCTAAACCCTGCTCAGCTATCGGGATACTCCAGGAATCGATGGCTTCACCCAGCCCAGCTGTTTAGGGGGTGACAACTCGAAACCATAGCCCCAAAGCAAGACACCCCGCTACGTCCTATCTGGTCCTTAATGAAAGACCTCGTCGCCAATGATGTACCTTAGAAGCGGAAATAGGCAGACAACTACGATAGGCATCACGGAGCAGGAGACCTGCCGCTACTCCAAAGACATCTACTTGTCTGCGTGCGAACTTACCAAGTGCAGGCTATGGTCATCAGCCGGGGCAATGACCATCAATCTATATGGTTAAAACGGAGCGAGGTCGCGTCCAACAGCCCAGCCGGCATCACCTAGTGCCTTCTGCAACTACTGCTTCCGGAGAGGAACCACTACCCACAGCTGCACAGCCGCCACCACCACAGGAAGTTTCCATTTAGAAACCTCAGCCTGCCAGCCTCGCGGAACAAACAGCCCCCCTCTGACAGGCCGCGCAAGAGTAAACTGCAGTTGGTGACCGTTGCGATGGTGTGATGCGAACAAGTTACGGCCGGTGTGCTCATCCGCCGCGCCGTTTGAACTTGTGAAAGTTTCAGTATGTTTGGCTTCTACAGTCCTCCCGTCTGAACTTCAGGCTTCCAGGGGGAGTTGTAGAGGTCGCCATGGTTGAGCATTCTTAGGCTTCCGCCATAGTATGGTGCCCCCTCTAACTTACACGCGTTTGTGCCCACATATTTCGGGCCCATTATGGAGCAGGCGTACATTCGTGTGAGCAAGCAGCTCGTACGTGTCGGTCCATCACTGCGTACCGGTGCTCCCACGGCATTAGTCATGCAACAGCATGCATCATGGACCGATGTCGGCAACTGCCACTTTAGAATGTCGTCCTGAAAAGTCATTGCGGATAAAGGCACTGCTGGAATCGGTGAAGGCAACAGACTGCGCAGCTGGTTATAGAGTAATTATGGTGTATATGCTAATTAATACCTGAGGTTTAAGTGCCAACACGGCGATATGATTGAGCCATGCCCTACTGGAGGGTACCGGACATTTCAACTATGAAGTATTCTTTATCGCGCACCGGCATCGCACAGTACACGGGACTCTTGCATTTCACCTCCATCGATATGTCGGCCACGAACGGACCCACGACCTTCGGGTAAACAGCCGAGAACCCTAAGCACTGTACCACCGAGGGCGATAATGTTAATGTATACCACACAAGAATGACCGACTCATGTGTGCGTGCTTCCCCTTCGCTTTACACTTCTGCCTTACAACTTCCCCTTGTCTTTGCCCAGTGTAGATTAGCGCACTGTTTGTTCTTAGCTGGCTAACATCCATGCCTTCCTGGCCCTTCCTATATTATTCGGAAACAAAATGTCGTAAATTATCTGCCTGCTACCAGCGCAAGCATCTCTCCGTGCAATTTGCATCGGCGGAAATAATTTTATTGACACTCACCTCGCATTCTGCAGCTGAATTGGTGCAGTGCTTGTGCCCGGTACTGATGTGTGACTGCTACCACCTGTCGTCGTGACCAACGGTCTTGCTGCTTCATGCGCCTCTGGCGGTGGTAGTTGCACATCCAAACTGGGCGGTACAGTAAGGAGTAATACATTTATATAAGTAGAAGGCTTAGCTCATATTCTTTTGAAAGAGCACCGCATTACGTACTGTTTAGCGCAGCAGAGATGGCAATACATAGACATGCACACAGAGTAGGCGTGGGCGAAGGTGACCCCCCCCCCCGATCTCCCGAAAATGGCGCCAAGTCAGCCCTATATTTACTCCGCCTCTCCTGTCACGTCATATTTTAAGGTGGAGGGCTATGGTCAAGCAGGTTTTTTACGATAACGGTGGATGGGGACCCCTGATGTCGTATTCCAAGATGATATCGCATTCCCTATTCCCGGAAGGCCAGGGACCAATACTTTCCCTTTGGTATCCTTGACGAAGCTTTTTTTTGTCTCCGCACCACTGTAATGAGATTCAGAGGGCAGGGGAGCTACAGTGAAGCCTAGTCGCCCCCTCCTACTAGAGAGCCCTGCAGACGCCTATGGCTTTATTATGCCCCCTTCCTATTAAAGAACCAAAAATTAAAAGGCGGCAGGAGACACTATGGACTATGACCTATGGCAATGAGCTATGGCGGCACCTGACACTATCAGTTGAGTATCAGTATTGCCACGAGCGTTTATAAACTTTATTTGTATGTATTCGGGCTTCTGCCACAAAAACTGTTAGCAACGCTGTTAGACCGCATCGCAATGCGTGAGAAGCTTCGCGATTATTTCAGACCATTCTGTTAAGATTACACGCAGGACGCGAACAGTGCAGTTTAACCTAGAGCTCTTGTAAGTACCAGCGATAACGCTGGAAGGTTCGTTAACTGCTTTATAAAAGAAGCTGTCCGCCCATGATCCGATTACCGACGGCCGAAGCATGTTCGCGGCTGTCAGTGTAAAGCGTGCATTGCTTGTAGATTGACTTCTCGTTCCTCTTGCAAAAGTTTGTCCAAATAAAGAGTTTCGTCTTAATCACGCCGACGGTTGGCTTCTTGAACATCACAACCACATCACAGTATTGGGTAACGAAGCAGGCATGGAAGACGAAGCAAGAAGGAAGACGAAAAGACGAAAGATGACACCAACACAAGCGCCGGCGCTTGTGTTCGTGTCATCTTTCGCCTTTTCTTCTTCCTTGTTGAGCCGTTCTGAAGCCATGCAACTGTACCAACTCGCCAAATTGTCAGTGTTATTTAATTTCGTTGTTGAGATTTAACGACGCCCTAGTGGAAGGCTCTGGAAATTTCGTGCAACGGGAGTTCGTTAACGTGCACCTAAACCGAGGTACACGAGCCCCAGGCATTTTCACCTCGATCGAAAATGCGGCCGCCGCGGCTACCATTCGAACCTGCGACCTTCCTGTCAGCAGTCGAGCACCATACCCACTAGACCACCGCGGCAGGTGGTGCAAATTTAAACGAAACGTAATGAGCACAGGTCAGTAAATGGCAGGCTATCGTAGAGAGCAGAAGAGAAGATAACAGGTGTGATCATCTGGGGTGTCACAAACGAGCGCGTCAATAAAGCGCGCGCGCGGCCGCTTTCAAACGGGAGCTGGATAGTACGGCGCCCGACGCTCGCCCAAGAAGCGCGAACAACGAAAAAACAAGTAGCAAAATACGCCGACGCGCCGCGTCCTCCTCGTCCACTAGCAGTCTCAGATGAAACGCCCGGCAAAGATGGATCTTCTGGAGGGAAAGGATGATGCATCGCCGAGCGACGCCGCCGCGAGTAGAAGCGGCGAGAAAAATCTCGAATGTTCCTTAACCTTGGCTGTATTGCACGTCGAAGAACCCTCCCCACGCGTCTGGAACCCGGGGAAGAAGGAATAAAAGCGTGCAACAACGACCAGCCAGTAGTCAATGAGTGAGTCAGTCGGCCCGGTGATGGTCAAGTTATGCTGAGCGTGGCTCCGTCAGCCAATGAAGACGTGCTTATGATGTTGTGCGGTCAGTCGATCTGGAAGAATCGGATGACGACGCCGTGTGAGCCGTGACAAGTTATGACGACGGAACGCAACGACAGACAGCGCTGGAGTTGGCGTGTTTCCTAGAAGAGAAGCATTCAAGTACCGCCCAAGAACTGTGGACTGGATACGCCGTTGAATATTCAGGACTTTAACCGCTCATGAATAGTTGTAATGCATGAGATTGAATTTGTAGCGCGTGATCTGTTCGTTTAGTTCCCGTTGTGTTAACAACATCTGTGTTACATTGTGAAGTTGTAACTGGTACCAGCCGAGTGTGCATATGTTTGAGATGTTTGTATTGCCTTAATTGAGAATATATTTGCTTTGTAGTATCGACTCTCTGCTCTGACTCGGTCTTTGGACCTCAACCGGCGTTCGCTTGTGCACTAAAAGGACCAAGTTTAAATTGTCCGCGCTTTCGTGGTGCGTTTTCGGAGGGCCGAGACGCCGGCCCTTGGAATCCGCCCGGCGATTGCCATCCCCATGAACGGGATCAGTGACAGGGAGTATAGCAGAGAATCAGCCGGAATAATTCAAGCACACGATCACTGTTTAAGAAAAAGCCAAGCAATACCAGAGGACTTCGCGAAATAAACATTTTTATGACATCATGGTTTCTTTGCATAAAAATGGTTGCGCATTCGTTCGCAAGCTCATCCATGGTTGCAAAATCAAGCAATCTTGCCCTTAATGTGATTCAAGGGGTCGCTGCAGTGCTGAATAATTCAAAACTTTCGCTCTTTGTTAAGACATTAAATGTTGAACTGATAGCATGATGCAGTGGCGATATCTATAAAATGACGGCAAAGGTTATTGAAACAGGAAAGCCTAAATTAAGCAATTAATTTAGAAAGATGGCGCCGCTGCCGCTTAGGCGCCGAGGGTACCAAGAGAGCATTGATTACTGCTTGTGTACACAACCTTGATAAATGAACAGATCGTCGCTTGGCTCATTTCCTCGATGTATTCGCTTATATTTTAACGCTGCAAACACATTCGTGGTGTAAGTGTTGTCCTACTGGCACAAACTTCGCGGGCATGTGAAGCCCCCTAGCGCAGCTTTAGATTTAGAGGTGTGAAGAGACGTGAAGACAAAAGACGAAGGTCAATAAGTCGAAAAAAATATATAGGTGTGAGCGTAATCCTTGCCTTGGCTGTCTGGTAGCTGCGCTCGCATGTAGGCATTCGTTTGCCCTGGTTTCATGCAATTCACGCGAGCGCTATCTTTCAAAGAGCCGAAGCAACAAAGCCACAATGATTATTGATATGCTCTCTATGGTGTGCCCTTCCGCGACATCATCATCATCAGCCTGTCTACGCCCACTGCAGGGCAAAGGCCTCTCCCATGTTCCGCCGATCAAGCCGGTCCTGTGCTTTCTGCTGCCACGTTATACCTACAAACTTCTTAATCTCATCTACCCACCTAATTTTCTGTCTCCCCCTCACGCGTTTAATCAGGACATAATCAGGAAGAAACGTTCATAAGAAGCTCACCTGTTGATTCCCTGAGCCGTGCTTACCTGGTCTGTTCCCGGCACTTCGTGGGAGCTGTCCTCTAAATAAGGTCTCCAAATATTATCTCGCCTTTTTTCCTCTTTTCCTTCGTCGGCCATATTCGTGCGTTCTGGTATAAACTGTGCAGAGGCTTAAATTCAACAACTCCGTAGTACTACTCCGATGCTTCTTCAGTATGAACACGGGCAACTGTGCCTTCCAGCACTACGAGCGCAGCCTAGCGGCCACAAAGCATCGCTGTGCGCATGCGCGGCTGGATTAGGCTTCTCTTTACGTGCATAAAACCGTTCGAGAGCTGGCATGTTGTCTTCTAAATGTTCATTGCTTCAGTGCACAATTGCGAGAACATAGGACAGATATGCGCATGCGACTGATAAAAACCTTGCCAGAGTAGAATTGTCTTCATGTCTGTTCTGTTAGCGCTACTCTCGTGCAACATCTCTCAGCAACAGCAGCATGCTGCACATTCTACACAAATAAATTTCCGTGTGGGCGTAGGAGTAATATCTTTTCCTTCTGGCTTTCTATCCTAGTTGGTTGACTCTGCGACGATATGCAAATAGACCACAATGGTAAGAGGGAGCGCAATGACGTGCCGAGTCATTATTAGTAGACCCTCGTTGATGCGTTTCCGATTCGCACGATTTTCCCGTGCCAACGTTCACGATATTTTTATGAAGCGAAACTGCGCGATGTTTTAGTGAATTCGGTTTGTACGTTTTTCCGGGTACTACGTTTTTTTTCATCGCACTTTTTTTTCTCAGAAGAGCAATAACGAGGTTCTGCTGCATTGCTTAATGAATACATGAAATATCCGGGAACGCGGGATGTCGCTGGAGCCAATTTTTCTACAAGTGGTCTTGTTTTCTTCAAGTCAATCATTGCCTTGTGAAAGACTTGAAAGCTTCAAGACTTGCACACGAACGCAGACTTGAAGAGAAGTCTGCCTTAAACAATTTTAGGGCTTCAAGACTTGCAGCATAAGGCAGACTTAAAGAAGACTGTCTTGACGAAGACTTTAAGGCTTCAAGACTTGGAAAAGAAAGGAGACTTCAAGAGCAGTACCTTGAAGAAGACTTAAAGGCTTCAAGACTGGCAAAGAAGGCAGACTTGAAGAAGATTTCGAGGCAGTTGCTGCCTTGAAGCACGAAGACCCAAGCTTTGCTTACCCCAATATCCCTGATAGCACGAGGGACCTAAAGTTTCCCTTTCTCTTTCTTTTCGGAATTTTCTTTTTGGTTTGCTGAATAATAATATTTTTATGTCTCCAAAGCCCACCAGGCGCCCAAGCAACCCGATACAAAAAGGGAATTTTATTTCAGGCGGCGACGTTGTGGTATCCGTGGCGTATTATGCTCCAGCCCAAAAGACAACATGCTTTAGAATGGATGAAAAAATGAAAGTGATGCGATAACGTGCTCCTCACGATGGCCTGCCCTTGGTCCCCGGCTTTCCGGGAGTAGATATGGGAAGTAAACAGTTGTTGGAATGCAACATTAATGGCTTTCAGGCGCCCTTATCGTCAAAACTCTGCGTAGCCTTAACCCGGCTGTTTAAAAAATCACGACCAGGTCCGACTAACTAAAGGTATTGGGCGGACTTTGCGGCGGCCCTCTAGGTTTTGAGGGGTGGAGGAGGGAAGCCCCCCTCTACCGTCCGTGTGCACGCCTATGTTCTGCACCACAAGTGATCCCAGAGAGTTTCGACAGCTGATTATCAAGCTTTTGTTTGTTGTGTTAATCGTCTATCTTAAGTCTGCACTGACCACCTGTGGAAGTTCAAGTGACGTGGTTTCATCTTGCAGGACCAGTGACTTATAAACCGTTTGTTGGTGAAACAAAGGTTGTCCGCGTGATTGCCGGATTTATTGCGATGCCCCAGATGCATATTGACCCGCGAGGCCTCGAGTTTCATGTTTGCGCGAATGTCATGTTGCAGCAACATTGCATACAAAGAACATTCTTTTTCGGTGTTTCTCGCACATCATCATGGAATCTACTATAGAATTATTATTGCGATAGCAATTATATGGACAGTCTCGGCTGAATATTGCCGTCGCCCGTCATGCACCGTATATGTATAAGTATAAGTATAAATATATATATATATATATATATATATATATATATATATATATAATCCCCAAAGAAAAATAACTCAGCAAGAATGCTTCCGAAGCGCGGAATCGAACCAGGGACCTCTTGCTCCGCAGCGAGTGGCGCTATCCACTACGCCACGAAACGCAGATCCTCCACGTAGCTAACGGCGAGCGTTATATACACACCATTTACCGCTGGACGGACTGAGAGACGCTAGGCGCTTATAAGCGTTTCTTCATTACCAGCGAGATGGCATTAGGAGCGCGATGGGTGGATTTAAAAGTCGTCGGCGAGCGCGCTCGCTTCTTGTTATGTTTGCGCAGGGAGAACCTTGCCCTTCCGCTGTCTGCTAGTGCGGTTTTCTCGTGCTGAGGGGAAGAGGGATGTTTCACGCTTTCACCGTGATGTCCGCGCTCATGTTACGGAGCGTACGAAAGTCACTCGAGCTCAAGGGACGCCGCTAAACGAACAAACAGAAGATGAGCGCGAACTATCAAGTGTCACAGCTCGACAGTTGAAGCACGCTAGTTTCCTTCGCTGCTTCGGCCGCCTTTGCAACAGGAGCGCTGTTCAAACTGAGAGTATCCATTCGCGAGCCTCACTTCGTATAGCATTAGTTTCTTGCTATCGCATTCATTGCTTCGCCCTTGCGGCGAAGCTGTGACTTTTTTTTTCATCCTGGTCAGGTTCCGAAGTCCGATCATCCACTTAGGACAATGCGTGGCCTTTTATACTGGTATAAATAAGCCGATTACAGATTGGGTTATATGCTGGTATTGAATGCTTGACCAAGCTGTCGCAGATTTCTGTACATTGCTTTTTGTGTCGTGTCTTGTAGCGTTATATTGTGCAACAATCATTAACCAAGGGATAGACTAACCTACTATTTCTCTTTCAGACTGAGGCTGAAAGAGGAATTGTAGGTTAGCCTACCCCTTCAAAGAAAGTACTCTGAAGAAACTTAAAGTTAACAGCGCGAAATGAACACATGGCTGACAGGAAAAACACGGGACAAGCGCTGGCTTCCAACTTAATTTTTATTGACAAGAATGCTCTGATACATACCCGAGTGAACAGTAAAACAAGCGGTGAAAAAAGGTGAAAACAGAAGCAAAGATACGAAACAACTAATCATCAACTATCACTGAGCCTGCTACGTCGACTCGCGCATCCCAAAAAACAGAGCTTCCTGTCTGACAATGCAACTGATGGCTTGCTTACGCGCGTGCTCCTTCCACGCGCCATCTGAGCTGCCTAACACGATTATGCGCTCTTGCTCTTCTTTAATCTTATCCAAACTGTGGTCCTTTCAAACTGTGGAGTGCACCCACACGTGGTCACGTGGAGCGCCAGGAAGCCATTTTGCCCTTACGAACGCTATTGGCGTGTTCTCGTAAGCGCTCGTTCAGGCATCTGCCCGTTTGGCCCACGTAGCACGCGCCGCAAGACAATGGGCCCTTGTAAACCACGCCCTGCGCACAGTCGACAAACTGCGTCCTGTGCTTGACCACGCACTGTTTCCCGCGCCTCTTCACGGGGCAGGTCCTGTTAGCCAACAGGGCCAACTTGTCCGGAGCACTGAAAACCACTTTCACTTTGAGGCGTTGTCCTATTTTGTTTAGGCGATGTGACATCGATTGCATATATGGAATGACCGCCAACTTTTCGCGCTTTTCCGCTGTGGTGCGCTCTTCGTTACTTTTCACCACTTGTTTTACTGTTCACTCGGGTATATATCAGAGCATTCTTGTCAATAAAAATTTAGTTGGAAGTCAGCGCTTGTCCCGTCTTTTTCCCGTCCCCCGTGTGTTCATTTCGCGCTGTTAACTTTGTGTATGCAGAACCAACTAGCCCAGTCAGCCATTGAAGAAAACGACTACCTTTTACAAACCTTCCATAAATAAAATTCACGGCGGGCGTGTTTCTAATTCATTGTTCGTTATTCATTATATCTATCTCACTCAGAAGAGGTATGCGAGCTTACAAGGAGGGGTGAGAGAGTAGCAATTACTCGCTCATAGAATAACATTGATTAAATACATACCTGTAATCAATGTATAACTTGGTTACAACTAATGAAACGCATTAGAGATCAATGTGTTTGATTAAACATCAAGCGCTACTATTCACAGACGCGCGCGTACTCTACGCCATCGTCTGCAAAACGTTTTCAATAATTTTCGAAAGAATAACGCAAGTTAAAAGCGAGATCATGACTAGAGCTACGGAGGTACTGAAATATCTGTTAAATTTCTCTGCAACACACTTGTAAAATGGCTCTCTTAAAGGCGAAGGCGGTACCACCAGAAGCAGTACTCTTACGTGAGCGCTAATTTAAAGACGCATTGAAGTCGTATACATGCCCAGCCAATGTAACCGTAGCTAACGCGTACGATCACTGATAACACAGGAAAGAGTCTTTCCTACGTGAAAGCAATAAAAATCTAACTATAGTAATGTTATTGGCACGGCTACCAAGCATCAAGTTGGTTTGCCAGGATATTCATTGATATAAATGTATTCATCGCTAATAAAAAATATCACCAGGCGAACAGTCAATGAAATCGTGGCAAACGGTATAGGAAGCTGCTTTTCAGAAATTTATTAGGTTATGAAATCTTAAGCGTAGGAACAAATGCGCTCTGCGTATTGTAGGCATGCTTTATAGTATAACATTCTAATATACGGACTCACTTTGCCCACTAGGCATACATTTACCATGCACATAAGTATAAGCACAACTACGCCCCGTAATTTCGTCCAAATTTAGATGCGTAATACAGGGCTCGCATTCTGCGCTTTCTGCGCCTAACGTGATTTTGCACTGCCTCCAGGATTGGGGGCATTGCAAGCTTTCTGCTCCTCACCTGGTCTTGCAGTGCCTCCGTGATAGGCCCAGTTTTCACCAAGCGACTAGGTGAAGTGATCACGCCATGAGATGTGACGCCGATATATGACTGATTCGAATTTGTAGGCGCAAAGAAGACACGGACAAGAAGGGAGACACACACAGGGCGCCCTGTGTGTGTGTCTCCCTTCTCGTCCGTGTCTTCTTTGCGCCTACAAATTCGAATCATGCATTACCAACACGCCCAGTTGCTCACCCTCACATCGATATATGACGTCATGATGACGTCATCACGTCATGATAATTTTGTGTATCACTCGTGTGCACACGGACGGTCAATTTCCGCCTTTGATGAGGCATCGAAGGCTTTTTTTTCTGAATTGATAGCAGTGTCCGCGCGACATTGCGCTGTCAATTACACCTTAATCCGCGTGGTTCGCCGTAACAATATCTAAATTGATTTTGTTATGCAAACATTGCAATAGCTAAATTTGAAAGACAAGGGCAGATAGTTCTGTCGGCATATATTGCCACGCCCACTTCTTGTTTTATTTTGAATTCTTCGGGTTTGACCAGCAAGGACGTTTATCAACGATCCACGCTGTCCGCAAAGCAGTGTTCGAGAAGCTTTCGATTGTAGTAGATCGTTTTGCTAAGATTGCGCGCCGCCCGTGAATGTTCTAGCTTTGTCGAGAGATAATGCCGCCACCAGCGATATTGCTGGAAAGTTCGATAGCGCCTGTATAAAAGCCGACGCGCTTGACCGCTTGTCAGTTGATCGACGGACGACGCCCTGTTCGCCGTTATCATTGTACAGCGTGTATCGCTGTAGTTCTAGTTCTCATTTTCCGGCCACAAGTTCGGCCAAATAAACAGTTTCATCCTGCAAACGCCGACTGCTATCTTCGTCGTCGTCACGACCACGTGACATCTGGTGGAGGTGCTGCTTCTTCCATGATCCGGACACCCCCGCGAAGCGCTGACCCAAGCCCAAGCCGCGACGAGGACGACGGCAAAGAGAGCCCGGATCGTCGAACGAGCCGCAGGCAGAAGGGACTGCAGCCAGAGTACGGGCTCCTTCTCGAAAAGCCAGGCAGGCCCAGATCCCAACATCGACCGCAGCGACGATGACTGACCCCGTACAGCCTGCGCCGATCCTTCTCCGGCAGCCCAAGGAGCCGCCAACCTTCCGCGGGTCGTCATTCGAAGACCCGGAAAGCTGGCTCGAAGCCTACGACCGAGTCGCCCATTTCATGGCTGGAAACCGAAGACAAGCTACGACATGTGTACTTTGCCTTGGAAGACGCCGCTCGTACCTGGTTCGAGAACCAAGAGCGAACCCTGACAACGTGGGACATATTTCGCGCCAGGTTCCTCACCACGTTCACGAGCGTCGTTCGCAAAGAGAGGGCTGAGGCTCTGCTCGAGACCCGCGTGCAGATGCCGAACGAAAACGTGGCGCTCTTCGCGGAAGAAATGACCCGGCTGTTCGCCACGCTGACCCCAATATGCCTGAAGAGAAGAAGGTTCGTTTCCTCATGCGAGGAGTAAAGGAACAGATCTTCGCTGGACTTATGAGGAATCCACCGAATACCGTACAGGAATTCGTCTCAGAAGCCACGACCATCGAGAAGACGCTAGAAATGCGCACCCGCCAATATAATCGCCGATCAATCCAAGACAGCCCCGCTGTTCATGCGCTCGGCTCCGACGACCTGCGCGAAACAATCCGAGCGATCGTGCGAGAGGAACTGCGCAAGCTGTTGCCCTCACCCCGCCTCAAGCGGACTCCATCGCAGACGTCGTTCGAGAAGAAATCCAGCAATCGCTGGGCACCCTTGAACCGCCACAGCCTCAGCCGCAAGCCTTGAGCTACGCTGCTGCAGCCCGACGCTACGCTCCCCCGCCGCGCCCGCGTCAAGACACCGCATCGACGCAGTTCCGTCGCCAGACACCGCCGCAATCATCGACGCCCTACCCCCCTGGCGGCCAGCACTACACCCCGAGGAAGACCGACGTTTGGCGCGCCCCTGACAACCGCCCGCTCTGCTACCACTGCGGGGAGGCCGGCCACACGTACCGCCGCTGCCAGTACCGACAGATGGGGCTACGCGGATTCGCCGTGAACGCGCCGCGCCCAGCCAGGCGAACGGCCTCGCGACATCGACGACTACCTCACCGGAACACAGTGGCAACAACAACGACCTTCCCGCTCGCGTCGCCCGGCCGCTACATGTCACCGCACCGCCGGCAGTACACTGGCCCAAACCGGGGTCGGTCGCCAGCCCGTATCCGGAAAACTAAGGGCAGCAACCGATGGAGGTGCGGTTGCTGAACGACGAACGTTGAAGATCCTCCGCCGTCGACGACGACGCCGCGACGAAGTTCCGAGCCCCCGCCGCACGCCGAACGACGTCCTGAAGACGAAACTTTGCGACCCGTGGAAGCAGATCTGACGACGCAACGCGGAAGCAGCGGTGCAAACCGTCGTAGCCGTGACCGACGCCGCGACGTACACGCAACGCAAGACGGCGGACTAGCGACCTCGACGTACTATTCGACGGACAACGTTACCGCTCTCGTCGACACTGGGCGACTATTCCGTCGTCAGGGTCATTCGCCGCGAAGTTGAAGAAAGTTAGGACTGCTTGGGAAGGTCCTGAAATCCGCACCGCTGGAGGTCATTTGATAACGCGGCTGGAGTCTGCACAGCAAGAGTCAGCATCAGTGACCGAACCTATCCTGCGAGCTTTCTTACCCTGCAGCACTGTCCAGGGACGTGATACTTGGGATGGACTTCCTAAGTGAACACGGTGCCGTAATAGACCTGAGATCTGAGTCAATAACACTAACCTCAGAAAAAGCGCTGCCGCCACACATGACGCCAGGAAGCCCGTATTGAATGTGATAGAAGAGCACGTCACCATTCCGCCTCTCTCCAGCATCATCATTTCCGTCGGCACCGAAGAACACGCAGACTTGAAGGTGTCATCGAGGGCGATCAGCACCTACTTCTCAACGTCAGATTTGCGTGCAAGAGGCATAGCCGAGCTGCGTGATGGCAAAGCAAAGGTAGTGCTGACAAATTTCAGCCACGAATATAGGCACCTCAACATTGGTACGACGGTCGCCTACATCCACGAATTCGTGGAATCCAGCAATGCTCTCGCCCTCTTCGATGCTACCGAACCTGCTTCGACGAATCGACGAAACCAACCAGATTCGACGTCAACCCGAGCCTCCCGAAGCACGAGCAAGACCAGCTAAAAACCCTGCTCCTACAATTCAAGGACTGCTTCTCGTCGTCGTCAAGAATTCGACAGACCCCAGTCGCGAAACATCGCATCTAACAGAGAAAGTGCCGCCATCCGTCAGAGCCCGTACCGAGTTTCGACGCGAGAACGCGAGGCCGTCAAGAAACAGGTCGACGAAATGCTACGCGACGACATCATCCAGCCGTCCAAGAGTCCGTGGGCGTCACCTGTGGTTAGTGAGGAAGAAGGATGGAACCCTACGTTTTTGCGTCGACTATCGTCGCCTGAACAAGGTCACGAAGAAGGACGTGTACCCTCTCCCACGAATAGACGACGCCCTAGATCGACTCCACAACGCCAAGTACTTTTCGTCGATGGACCTCAAGACCGGCTACTGGCAAATCGAAGTCGACGAGAGAGACGAGAAAAGACTGCCTTCATAACACCAGACGGCCTGTTGAGTTCAAGGTCATGCCCTTTGGTCTTTGCTCGGCGCCCGCGACTTTCCAACGCGTTATGGATACAGTACTGGCCGGCTTGAAGTGGCAGACGTGCCTTGTGTACTTGGACGACGTCGTTGTGTTTTCCTCAAACTTCGACGAACACCTTCGACGCCTTGAAGCTGTACTTCAAGCAATCAAGACCTCCGGACTCACCCTGAAGCCTGAAAAGTGCCGTTTCGCGTACAAGGAGCTCTTGTTTTTGGGTCACGTGATCAGCAAGAATGGTGTTCGCCCGGACCCGCGGAAAACAGCTGCCATCGCTGCCTTCCCGCCACCCCCGATAAGAAGGCTGTACGCCGTTTTCTCGGCTTGTGCGCCTACTACAGACGCTTCGTCAAGGAATTTCACGAATAGCCCAGCCACTAACGCACCTGACGAAGACCGACGTGCCATTCAAGTGGGAACGGCGCAAATCGAGGCATTTCAAGAACTTAAACGACGCCTTCAGATGCCTCCAATACTAGCGCATTTCGACGAAGACGCCGATACGGAAATCCACACCGACGCAAGCAGCCTACGACTCGGCGCCGTCCTCGTGCAGAAGACTGACGGGCTGAAGAGGGTCATCAGTTATGCTAGCCGGTCGCTATCAAAGGCAGAAATCAACTATTCCACAACGGAAAAGGAGTGCCTGGCCATCATCTGGGCTACATCGAAGTTTCGCCCCTACCTCTACAGCCGGCCCTTCAAAGTTGTGAGCGACCACCACGCCTTGTGTTGGCTAGCTAACTTGAAGGACCCTTCCGGTCGCCTCGCACGGTGGAGCCTACGACTGCAAGAATTCGACATCACGTCGTTTACAAGTCCGGAAGAAAACACTCTGACGCCGACTGCCTGTCTCGTGCCCCCGTGGACCCGCCGCCGCAAGACGACCAGGATGATGACTACTTCTTGGGAACCATAAGTGCCGACGACTTCGCTGAACAACAGCGATCCGACCCGGAACTCAGAGGCCTTATGGAATACCTCGAGGGCGAACGCCGTCGTTCCGAAAGTGTTCAAGCGAGCACTGGCGTCGTTTTTCTTACGCAACGGCGTTCTCCAAAAGAAGAACTTCTCGCCACATCGAGCCAAGTACCTTCTAGTGGTGCCTCCAGAATTGCGACCAGAAGTCCTCGAGGCCCTGCACGACGACCGAAGCAGGACACCTCGGTGTTTCCCGAACGCTGGCAAGAGTACAGGAAAAGTAGTACTGGCCGCGCCTTGCCGCCGACGTCACTCGCTACGTAAGGACATGCCGAGACTGTCAGCGACGCAAGACACCGCCAACAAGACCAGCGGGCTTTCTTCAGCCGATCGAGCCACCGCGGCGACCGTTCCAGCAGATCGAGGACCTCCTGGGGCCGTTCCAACGTCGACTAGCGGTAATAAGTGGATCGTCGTAGCTACCGACTACCTGACCCGCTACGCCGAAACAAGGGCCCTACCTAGAGGCAGTGCTGCCGAGGTAGCGAAGTTCTTTGTTGAAGACATCGTTCTGCGTCATGGCGCCCCAGAGGTCCTCATCACCGACAGAGGTACGGCGTTTACAGCGGAGCTAACTCAGGCGATCTTGAGGTACAGCCAGACAAGCCACCGCCGGACCACTGCCTACCACCCTAAACCAATGGCCTCACCGAGCGGCTAAATAAGACCATCGCCGACATGCTGGCCATGTACGTTGACGTCGAGCACAAGACGTGGGATGCCATCCTTCCGTACGTGACCTTCGCATACAACACCGCTGTGCAAGAAACGACGCAGATGACGCCGTACAAGTTGGTCTACGGACGGAGCCCGGCAACGACGCTCGACGCCATGTTACCAAACGTGACCGACGGAAACATCGACGTGACCACCTACTTACAACGTGCCGAAGAAGCTCGACAGCTCGCCCGCCTGCGCATCAAGACCCAGCAGTACACGACAGCCGTCGCTACAATCTTCGACGACGCTTCGTGGAATGCCAGCCCGGCGACCGTGTTTGGGTCTGGACGCCTATACGCCGACGTGGGCTAAGCGAAAAACTCCTTCGGCGATATTTCGGGCCATACAAGGTTCTTCGACGCCTCGGCGCTCTTGACTACGAGGTCATCCCGGACGGCATTACGAACTCCCAGCGACGCCGCGCACGACCTGAAGTCGTCCATGTCGTGCGCCTTAAGCCGTTTTTGCGCGTTAGCGAACCTGGGGACTCTACTTTTCCTTTGTTATTGTAATTTATTTATGTATGCACTTGTTTTTTCTCTCTTCTTTGTTCTTTCACAAGCATCGGGACGATGCTTTTTTTCAGAGGGGGGCAATGCCACGCCCACTTCTTGTTTTATTTTGAATTATTCGGGTTTGACCAGCAAGGACGTTTATCAACGATCGACGCTGTCCGCAAAGCAGTGTTCGAGAAGCTTCTCGATTGTAGTAGATCGTTTTGTTAAGATTGCGCGCCGCCCGTGAATGTTCTAGCTTTGTCGAGAGATAATGCCGCCACCAACGATATTGCTGGAAAGTTCGATAGCGCCTGTATAAAAGCCGACGCGCTTGACGCTTGTCAGTTGATCGACGGACGACGCCCTGTTCCGCTATCATTGTACAGCGTGTATCGCTGTAGTTCTAGTTCTCATTTTCCGGCCACAAGTTCGGCCAAATAAACAGTTTCATCCTGCAAACGCCGACTGCTGTCTTCGTCGACGTCACGACCACGTGACAATATAATCGATTTAAAAAAAGAAGTAAATTCAGCAGCGTGTTACGATCCCTGTGGCACTTGAAGGCGAAAGCCTGCGCCACACTTGGTGATGCAATAAGTTATACAATTGGGTATCATTGGGTAAAATAATCATATCTAGGGTTTTACGGGCCGTAGTCACGGTATGGTTACGAGGCACGCCGTGGTGGAGGGCTGCGGAAAAGTCGAACACCTGGGCTTCTATGATGTACACCTAAATCTAATTACACGGAACTCTAGCATGTCGCCTCCACGGGGACCGCACCCGCGACTTTCGGGTCAGCTGCCGAGGATCGCTGGGTTCACTTCAACCCACCGCGGTGGTCTAGTGGTTATGGTGCTCGACTGCTGACCCGAACATCGCGGAACCGAATCCCGCCGCGGTGGCCGCATTTCTATGGAGGCGAAATGCTAGAGGCCCGAGTGCCTAGATTTAGGTGGACGTTAAAGAACACCAGCTGGTCAAAATTTCCGGAGCCTTCCAACACGGCGTGCCTCATAATCATTTCGTGGTTTTGGGTTGTGACACCCGAGCATTTATTATACAATTAAGTTATAACATACCAGTAGACAACGAAAACTGACCGGAAAAAGTAACAACACTTTCCTTGGCTACAGTATGCATGGTTCAACAAACTCCGATAAAGGGATTTTTCAACGCCTGCCGTGCTATCAACGGCGGCTGAAATATTGCGAGAGATTTTGCGAGGCTTCACGTTCATCGCAGATTTCGTGTGCCGCCGCCGATCTTGAAACATTCCCGAAACGCGTCGACGAATATGTCCACCGTCGCGGGCGGAGGTGATAGAAGGCAGTTTTAGAATAGCGTACGCAAAGATTTGCGCTAGCTTTTCGCGCAACGGCGCATGCGTCGTACGCTAACCGCTTACAGGCTCCCGTTAAGTGACGGAAATGGCGGACCGCAAATGCTAACGCTAACTTAGCGCACGCTGTTCTAAAACTGCCTAGAGAAAACGCTGACGTCAGACACGACGCGATGCACACGGCTTCGCAGATTTGTAGCCCAGGCAGAGGCTGCGCATGCGCGTTGCAGTGGGAAAAATATCGGCAGATCCCACGCAGTGTGCGAATCGATGTAATGCGAAGCAGCCAGCATAGAGCTGCATACATCGTCTTGTTTGTCATTCAGGCTATTGAAGTCATTCATATCGTGACATCTAGTTCGCTATATATCGCGAGATTGTCATACATGCATGCGTGTAAAATCTGGCATATGCCACGCTAATGAAACATCTATTCTGCTACATATATACGATGCGTGACCTGCTATTTATGTTCGTCACGTACTCCTGTCATGCCATACCAATTTAAGTATATATCCAATTACAAAATGGCCGCGAGTGCACCATGAGCGTGGCGTCTAAATCGTACCCTACATTACGCGCATTTCAAGATTTTCGTG
Source organism: Rhipicephalus sanguineus (assembly GCF_013339695.2). Lineage (NCBI taxonomy): Eukaryota > Metazoa > Arthropoda > Arachnida > Ixodida > Ixodidae > Rhipicephalus > Rhipicephalus sanguineus. The sequence continues at coordinate 81,594 of NW_023615554.1, read as the reverse complement.
TTACCACCTGTTATTTATGTTCGTCACACAGTCACGTTGCGCAATACCAATTTTGATGTATATCAAGCTAGCGAAACGGACGCCAGACACCATGATCCTGTCACGTAAGCCATGCTGTGCATGACATGCGTGTCATGATTTTCATATTAACTCCTGTTATTTATGTTCGTCACACAGTCACGTCGCGAGATGCAAATTTTGGTGTATATCAATCTAGCGAAACGGCCGCCAGTGCACCATGAGCATGGCATGTAAGTCATACAGGCTTTTCATGATTTTCGTGTTACCACCTGTTATTTGTGTTTGTCACACAGCCACGTTGCACAATACCAATTTTGGTGTATATCCAGCTAGCGAAACGGCCGCCAGCGCACCATAGGCGTGGCACGTAAGTCATGCTGTACATGACATGTGTCATGATTGTCATGTTGCCTTCTGTTATTTGTGTTCGTCACACAATCACGTCATGCGATACCAATTTTGGTGTACATCAAGCTAGCGAAACGGCCGCCAGCGCACCATGAGCGTGGCACGTAAGTTATGCTGTACATGACATGCGTGTCATGATTTTCATGTTAACTCCTGTTATTAATGTTCGTCACACAGTCATGTCACGCGATAGCCAATTTTCATGTATATCAAGCTAGTGCAACGACCGCCAGCTCACCATGAGCGTGGTACGTAAGTCATGCTGTACATGACATGCGTGTCATGATTTTCATGTTAACTCCTGTTATTTGTGTTCGTCAGACAGTCACGTCGCGCGGTACCAATTTTGGTGTATATCAAGCTAGCGAAACGGCCGCCAGCGCACCATGAGCATGGCACGTAAGTCATGCTGTACATGACATGTGTGTCATGATTTTCATGTTACTACCAGTTATTTGTGTTCGTCACACGGTCACGTCGCGAGATATCAATTTTGGTGTATATCAAGCTAGCGAAACGGCCGCCAGCGCACCATGAACGTGGCACGTAAGTCACGCTGTACATGACATGCGTGTCATGATTTGCACGTTAGGACCTGTCACTTATGTTCGTCATACACTGTTGTCACGCCATACCAATTTCGGTATATAAAACTAACGAAACGGCCGCAAGAGCACCAAAACAGTGGCATGCAAATCATGTCGTTTATGACATCGATATCATGATTGTTATGTTATGACCTGTCATTTATGTTCGTCATAAGGTCATGTTACGCCATACCAATTTTGGTGTACATCCTATTAACGAAATGGCCAGGGCAGCACAAAGTCGTAGGCGGCTAGATAGATAGATAGATAGATAGATAGATAGATAGATAGATAGATAGATAGATAGATAGATAGATAGATAGATAGATAGATAGATAGATAGATAGATAGATAGATAGATAGATAGATAGATAGATAGATAGATACGCTCAAAGTCGCAGAAGTTCGCTACGAAATGCTTCGCATTTAAAAAGTCAGAACGCAGCGATACTCGCATGGAAACGCCACGGCCGGAAGAAGGTTGAGCTTAAACAATTTTTTGCTACGAATAGCTGTAAAATTAGTGGTTTTTCGTGACTAGTACATGAATAGTAACGTAATTAAACGTATACTCACAGTGCAGACCAAGGAACGCGCTTCGGTTTGCTAAAGGATGATCCCGATGCAGCCTGCTTGCCAAGCTTAGTACTAAATTGCAGTTAATAATATTGCCTTGCTGTGTTGTTCTGATCAGCATATAATTTAGCTAAAAAGAAAAGTCGTATTGTACCATAATATGGCAGCAGTGGTGTTCGGAACTAGGAGCAACCGAATGCTTGTCTTGAGTGGACATACGTGTGATGTTTTGTTGGGTCCAGCGCCGTCAATTTGTTTGGGAGTATAGCCGCTCGGTCCTCTGGCGAGCCTGAGAACCGAGAGGCTACTCCCAGATGCATTTGTAGCGATTTAGTGCGTCAGATCGTTCCTGTGCTTCGGTAATTCACACTGAAAATGATTTTTTGTGCCGTAAATTGTGCTCTTGCTCTTCTGTATTGCATATCATGTTGAAAGAGAATAGGTATTTTATTGGAGCAGCATTTAACGGCAAACGTTGTTACATCAAAAATAAATATATCGCCTTCAAGATCACGGCGTGATCACGGAGTGATATTGAATTTTTTGAGATTTTTGCAGCCAGGAAGCCTACTTGTAATCATCGTATTCGGCTGAACACATTTCTTAAAACAAACAAACAAAGCTTGTTGACGCATTGAACATTCTTCTTAAATCGCATTTGTCGGTCGCCATGAGGTTTTATTGGTTGACTACGCTAAACAATTGTTGATGGACGCCATTTACACATTCACACACGCACGTGTTTGTGCATCTGTGTGTGAATGTTGAAAATAACGATAGAACATGCGATCATGTTTATTTCTCTTAACGTTTCTGCATTCTTTAGGGATAATGCCCTGACGAAGGCCAGACGCTGGCCTTAACGTTGGCATAAACGTTTTCGTACGTTGGTCCGCTATTTGAGCGTTTACGAAGCACTCGATCCGCACAAACATCTCTGAATTGATGTCCTCACAGTATTCACGTTCGCAATTACACTGCTGAGTTTTATTATTTTGAGCTGCTCGCCGGAGTCGCTTTGCAGGTATGGGGTCGCGCTGATAATCTTGAGGACGCGTTTTCGATTCCCGGGCCATGGTGGACACATTGTGGAGGGCGGCAAAATGCAAAAATACCCGCGTACTTAGATGGGATGCGCTTTAAAGGAGCCCCGTCTGGTCAAAATTACTCAGGAGTGCTCCTGTTACGGCGTGCCTCATAATGATATCGCGGTTATGGCGCGTAAAACACCGGCATATTGTTAAATATTGTGGGGCGTAACACGCCAAGGATGCGAGCACCGCTTGTCCGCGGTGTCTCTTCCTTGCTCTCCGCGTCGATGAAAAAAAAACAACAACAAATGCGACGCTGATAAGATGTCTTACAAAAGTGTAGAGAGGGATAGGCCGTTCTAACAACGATCGTGCCTCTTCCATGCTTGTCCCACCCTCTCTCTTTCCATGTCTTTTATTGAGCGGTAAGCGGGCCCTCGTAGCAGCGTGCGCGTCTTTAACCCTTCGCGCAGCGTGCTTCGCCATAGCGCGTGGCTGCTTCAGTTCTGTGATAGAACGGAACGAAACGTCAGGGGTGGACGAGAGGGAGTAAAAAGCCAACAAGCGAAGGGCGAACGCCCCGGAAGAACGCGTCACATCTTGATGGTCTGCTGAGGGGATTCAGAAATGTATTCAACGCATAAATAAATATAGATTATCATAACGTAATATAAATATTAGGGGCATCCTTTTTCGAAGCTAGCAATTTAAGAGCGTGATGCCTTCAACAGTTTATTTGTGTCACTGTTTTGATGGGGCGCTAGGTGGTGTCACAGTCTCACGGGCTAAGGAAACGATGGAGCATCTGCTGAGTTGAATGTGGAGATATCCACCCGGGTGCATGTTTGGGCATGAGCCTACATGAAGCCTTGCGATTTAGGGACAACAATAGAAAGCTGAACACGTCCGCGATAGAAATAAGAGACGGCCGGGTGAGAGTATTGGTCGCAGAAATGTAGAGAGAAAGGACAAAAATAAATAGGGGGGGGGGAAACAAGGTCATTCTGCCGTAAGGGACAGGGAGCTGGGATGTGATTTTTTTTCTATGGTAGGATTGACTTAATCGAATTAGGCAAGGCATTAGACCAACCAGAAAAGGATTTATTTTTCTTCTCCTTTTGTTGTGCCTGGTAGAGCACATGTCACCGCCCCGTCATAAAGGGGACGCTGATGGCATCCAACCTTCGGTGGGATCACTGACGAGCACTGCACTTGCCCGGGAAATCGCAGAAGCAGAACGAATTTCCTATCCGGAGGAGGGGTGCGTACGCGTGCCATCCATAGAACTTACACATAAAGAGATGGCGTACCTACGACGTGTTGTTGTCAGACAGCATGTATATATGTGCAATTTCTTTCCAATGAAAGTTGTTGCGATTTCAGCGCTTGTCGTCGTCGTCGCTTGTGTTCCGTCCATGTGTGTGTGTGTGTGTGTGTGTGTGTGTGTGCGCGCGCGATGTATCGACATGAAGAGACCTATCGAAAGTGCAATAAAAAGAAGAGTTCAGGTTGACAAGCCTCGGGAGTTGTCGAATGATACGAACTGCTGCTTGGCTGTATTAGTGGCATTTGACCCCATAACCTCACCCTGTGTTGTGGCCTTCGAACCAGCGCATATTTTCACAGCTGACGCATGCAACTTTGATATTGGTAACGACTACTGTTTAGCCTGACTCATATTGAAAGTATCATCAGCGTACAGGGAACAAACAATCATGTACTAATATTGGCAATACCACTGACATAAGCATCAAACAAAAAAAAATATCGGCAGATCCCACGCCTCGTGGGAATCGGTTCCGTGCGAAGCAGTCAGCGAGTAGATCTATGCTGCATTTTTTGGCTTTGAGCTAAGTGTTAAGAGGTGGATCGGCGTGTTTTTGTAAGTGTAGCAGTTGTGTGCACATCGTGGGCTTACCAGGCACGTCGGCTACACTGCCGTGTAGAGGGTAACTCATGGTCCCGTTAGAGTACATAGGTCAGTATTATCGAAACGAAATGCACTTAACAGTGCGATGACGTGAATATCATACATAACTTTTGTTAGCTTATTCCTCCAGGTTCGAAGAACGCTTGCTTACTGAATCATTGAATACAGATGTAATGTTTATTACACTGCTGTAAAAGCATAGCCAACACAAGAACTACAGATGTTAACCTTACATGTCGCCTCTGTCGCAGTATGTATCTGGTGTTTATTGCGTTGTTATGAAATTAGGTAGCCAACACCACAACAACAAATGATATTACACCGACATTACGCCAGCATAGGGTGTTTTTCCAAAGGAGTTTCTATACCTGCCGTGGCTCTTTGGTAGAATACCTGACTGCCAAGCAGAATGATTGGGTTTGATTCCTGCTGGGACCCTACTTTTATTCTTTGCATTCGTCGGGTCATCGCTGCCGATGTCGATTTTCTTAACGCTCGCATTTAAATGACCAATGTCTGTTCTCGCCGTTCCTGGGCATATAGGAACTGTCAATCACCTGTGGCGCATACCCGTACACCACGGCCGGTGGTAGACGGGTATGTGCCACGTGTCTGGAGGTAAGTGTTTGACGACGTACACGACAGGATTTTCACGTTATTCGTGTCATGACCAGAACGTCACATTCGTCAAATCCTCTTACCCTCCGATGCCAATTTTCGTCAACATCAATTTAAGAAGGCGATCACGAGCATCCAGACGTAGGCGGATAGATAGATAGATAGATAGATAGATAGTATGATAGATAGATAGATAGATAGATAGATAGATAGATAGATAGATAGATAGATAGATAGATAGATAGATAGATAGATAGATAGGTAGATAGATAGAAACGCTCAAAGTGTCTGGGGATCGCTGAGAAATGCTTCGCATTTAAAAAAGGACTTTAAATAGAGCACTGAGGGAAGCCAGTCTTGACTAAGGAGAAGCTACATTGGTCATAACGTAATACAGTTAAAAATCGATCTAACGAAACGCGATTTTACAAATTTCCCGATCTAACTAAGAAATTTCCATTCCCTAGCAGATACACTTATGGTTAAATGTTGTCATCAACTCACATTAACGAACCTACTCTGACGATAAGCCCAATTTAATGAAGTTTTTCCAGGAATAAAGGACTAAAAATGAAGTGCAGTGATTTTTTTTTCACATGCACCAGTTTTTCAGGCAGGCATCGTCAACGGGCTACAAGCCATGGGTGTGTCGGGAAATGCTCTTCCGATCGTGCATGAATTTCTCAGAGACCGCTCTGTCCGGGTGAAGCTGGGAAATGTAACGAGCGAAGACCGACGCGTTTCCCTCGGCGTCCCACAAGGAAGTGTTCTATCTCCCTTGCTTTTTAACGCTGCCATGGCCAGCCTTCCTGACACTCTGCACGTAGCTCTGAAAGCAGTTAAAATATCAATCTACGCCAATGACATCTGCATTTGGATCTCAGGGTACCAGCACAAACGTTTGGCCCGGATAACACAGGGCGCCATTTGAATCATTGAACGCCACTTGCCGACACTTGGCCTGTCTTTATCAGCGGAAAAATCGACCTTCATGTTCTTCCTGGGAGTGAGACGGAAGTCAACACGTCTGTCCCTGACTATTCGAGGCCACCCAATTCGTTGTGCAACAAGTGTCCGTTTCCTGGGCGTTACCATCGACAAGCTACTATGGCGACGTGCGGTTGATGGTATAGTCACTGCATCAGTGCAAAGGATCAACGCTCTTCGTCGCATGGCAGGGGTACGTTGGGGCAGCAATCCTATGTCCATGCTTAAATTGAACGCTGCGCTCATAACAAGCCGCATTCTTTATCAGCTCTCGCTGATATCACCATCACCAAGCCATTTCGAACGCTTAGAGGCGGTGCACAGAAAGGGTCTCCGCTTGGCGATGGGAGTTCCTCAGGCGGCTTCAAACAAGAAGGTAACCAATGAAGCCGAATCTCTTACTCTCCGCCTTTTGGCGTCCCAGGCCTTATTGACGCAGCTGTCAAGACTGGGCGAGTCCTTCGCAGGCACGGCGCTTCTCCGGCGGCTCAGAGCAAGAACTGGCTCACATTTCAACGCCGCGCTGAGCACATTTCGATATTTAGGCTTGAAATTGCCTAAACGGCGCCATATGGACCCGCCATGGTCTTTTGCGGATGTTGCCTGTAACTTCAGCGTACCCAAGCTACCAGCGAAACGCAACATTCCAGCCGCGGAAGCAAAGTTTCTTGTGCTGGACCACTGAGTACCATGTACCACGGCCACCTACAAGTGTACAGCGACGGATCAGTGTGCACACAAACGGAGAGCTGCGCAGCGGCTTTCTGAATACCCTGCCTTGGCGTGTCATGGTCGGGCCGCCTGGATCGTGTGGTTTCGTCCACAACGGTAGAAAGCGCTGCAATCACCGCGGCTTTGCGAAAATTGCGATCCTTTTCGTCGGCGCTACAAAGACTGCATCGTGGCCTACCTCAAGAAAAATTCACCAGGCAATCTCTGGCGCTCAATAAACACCTTATTGGCAAGAGCTTTAATATAAAGTTTCAGTGGATACCATCCCACGTTGGCATTGAAGGTAATGAAAAGGCTGATGCCCTTGCATGCGAAGCGCGGACATCTGTTCCAAACTCCTAAAACTTACCAGAACAACAGAGATGCAATACGCAATCATTTCAAGGCGATCTACAAGTTTCCCACCAAGCATGCGTAATCACCGGACTTTCTCGTGAACAAGCGACGCTGTTGTACCGCATAAGAACCGGCTCCGCATACACCCCGGCTTGGTCATTCAAGACTGGGCGATACGCTTCCCCGTTTTGTGCCTTCTGCGGTGATATCGGGGACATTGAACATTTTATTTCGCTTTGCCCGCAGTTTGATGCGGAAAGAGCAGCGATGGTCCGCACCTTGCAAAAAGGTTGTCATAGGCACCGGACATTTGAAGACGTCATTTTTCCTGAAGGGCCCACGGCAAAGAGGAGGAGCGTGCAACGAATTTTGTTGGTTTTCCTGCGAGACACTGGGCTGTTCGGCACTTGGTGACATACCCCTACAATTCAGGAGATGCTCAGGTGGAACATGCGCCGACCATGCAGGCCAGGCTAACCCCACCTGCTGCAACATCATCACCACCACCACCACCATCCCCATTAAACGAACTAATGCGAGCGTGGTTATTAAACCGCAAAATCGAGTTTCAACTGTAGTACATATTGACACGTGTCTAAGAAATACTTGAAGTACAGTACAGTTCACCTAAAGCGCCGGTGCAGCGCATGTAAGACGCACACACAAGAAAGAACGCGGTGTTGCTGTAGAATATTAAAGGGCTAATTGTCCATGCAAAGTGTTTCTTGTCCATGCAGACTTCTTTAATTTGGTGCGATCTTTCAATGGCTCGTCGTAACTACGCTCTACTAGTCTGCTCAACGGCCGTCTGTAGTTCGTGGATGTCCAGCTGGCCATGAAGTTCTACTACGACCACCCCACTGCCACCACCGCACTCAGGCAAGTTCAGAAGCATTGATGCGCTTGACCGTTTGACGATGCTACATAAATAATTGAGCCAAGGCTAGTGAAAGGGCGCTAAGAACTATTATGATCGAATACCTCAATTACGAAATGCACAGGGCCTTCAAGATATTTTTTATAGGCGTCGCGCACCGTAAAACTTGGGACGTTGTCGGGACTTTATGCATTCTTGAAAAAAAGGTCATTTTGCTGTAGAGGCGTGTTAGATCTTTACATATGTTAATAAGCAGAAACAGTTTCACTGTGTCAAACAAACTATATGTATAGCTACCTGCGTCGTCGTGCTGTTAATGGCGTTTCATTAAATTTGTGTACCTCAGAACTGGGATTGAATGACATGTGTGCATAAAAACATGAAGAATCGATTATTACATGAATAACATGACAAGCTTGTCACGTACGTACTGCGATGCCTCACTAGGTGCCACCGTGATTGCGCGAATGACACGTATGCCGCCCCCTAATAGTCAGAGGCGGCGCGAAATCAGCCCGATAAATTTAGTTAGCTTAGGCGGCCGCCTTTTCGGTGCAGCCGAAAATGCTGCAGGCCCGTGTACTTAGATTTAGGTGCACGTTAAAGAGCCCCAGGTGGTCGAAAGTTCCGGAACCCTCCACTCCGGTGTCTCTTATAATAATATCGTTGTTTTAGGACGTTGAAACCCAACATTTATTATTATGGTTGTCGGCTCTCGCACACAGCATTACGAGAGTTTCAGCCGTGGTGGAACGCTGCAGTTTCGGCGGTGGATGTCATGCACAGCAGCGGCATTTTCAAAGCTGCGTGGGTTTTATCGCAGCCGTCAATATAATAAGAGCTTTGGGCGAGTTGGCGAGTGCAATCGGCCACAGTAGCACTGGAACGCTACCTCAGCGTTCAAGCGCGGCCGGGTTCCAAAAGGTTTTACCAGAAGACCAAATAAAGACCAAAAAAATTCTAGCGAAACCTTGCGGGAGGTTAGGAGCAAAAATTGTTAGCCTGACAAAATGGGCGCCATCTTCGCAGTCGCACGGTTTTCACGGCTTAGAAGTGCGAGAGTTTTCATTCTTTTTTTTAAATTGAACCTTGTATGATGGACCTTGGTAGCTGGTGGTCGAAAAAAAGTTCGTTCACACACAAAAAGTTAGGCACCTTCTCACTAGTGGTGGCAAGCCAAGAGGGGACGGAGTTGAGCGGCCTTGCACTGGTCCTCTTTATTTGGTCTTAATAATAATAATAATATAATAATACTAATAATAATAATAATAATATAAATAATAATAATAATAATTAATAGCTGCGGTCTACGTCCCAAGCCACGATATTGATAATGAGAGACGCCGTCGTGGAGGCCTCAGGAAATTTCGACCTCCTGGGGTTCTTTAACGTGCGCCTAAATCTAATCTCTCTTTATTTTCTCTGTTTCTATTTCCATGCTTTTTTTTATTTTGGTCTATTTATTTCTCTCTCTTTCTCCCCATTTCTAACTTTTTTGCAAGAACATTTTTTGTGCTTAGAACTACAACTCTGTCATACGGCTGTCGCTATGTTCTTTTTTATTTCAAATGTTTGCCCAACGCTAGAACAGTTAAAAAATTACGCCATTTCCCAGCTAAGGGGACCATGAGGCGATGCGAAGCCGGAGCACTTGCACGATCCCGTTCCGTTGGCGTTCTTTGGGCATGCTACCGACCTCGCGTCTTGGAACGCGAAGAGGAATGCTACGCGCGTCTTGTCTTCCCCTTAGCCTGGCCGTTAATTCTCACAGGGCGAGCGGGGAACGCAGTCGGCAGGCGTGCGAGAGGGGGGCAGCGTAGGAGAGCAGAGAGTGGGGGAGGGGACGCGCATGCGCTGGTGGTCATCATGGCGTTGCACAGCGGAGAGAATTTCGGCATGTCTAACCCGTGTTTCAGAGAAAGAGTGAAAAGGGGGAGGGGGAGAGGGGGAAGTGGAGAGGGAGAGGGAAGTGGAGAGGGAGGGGAGGGGGAGTGGAGAGGGTATGCGCATGCGCAGTAGGGGTGGTCGCGCCGCACACCACCACCACCACCACCGGATTGAACTCCGCCATAAGATACTTCGCATCTACTATATAAACGGAGGACGGTCTTCGCGATATACCCAACAGTACTCTGTAGTTCGGCCCATTGAGCCACCAGTCATATCCGGTGGTCTCGTTAGATGAAGGCCCACTGTTTTCGGGTAGCGCTGTCATACCTAGTTCAGGCCAGGTCATGTCCATAACATGTGCTTGGATCGTAGTCTCGGACGCTTCATCGAAGCCATAGCGCAGACAAGACAGGGACCATAGAAAGAGGACGGGACGCGCGCTACCAGTCGTCAGTACCGTACGTCCCGTCCTCTTTCTGTGGTCCCTGTCTTAGCGCTATGGCTTCAATGAACGTAACAAACCAACTAGCCCAAAAGTCTGTCCTCGGACGCATTTGTACAGTGTGGGCGTATATCCCTGAATGATCTATGGAGATGACGTGGCCAGGTATATGTGACGGATGGCGTAAGTGCCGCATGGGGCATACGGCCGCCTGAGAGGTTTGAGCCACACGATGTAATTAAATGTCGTGTGGCAAACAGGTGAATGTTCTTGTGGTGGAGGAAATCAGCGCGGATCGCTTTGTAAAGTGCTCAACCAGACTGGTTAACAGCTCACTGTGGCTGACGGTGTCAACGTGTAATTGAACAGAAAATGTGTCCAGTTGAAAACGCCATGCTCAAAGCTGGGCGAGCGTCTCTGCAGTTACACCACGTATTTCATCTGCGAAAGGGTGAGCGTTGCGTACCTTGCGGACCCCCTTCATTGCCGAGGTGCCGTCGGTGCGTATTATTGTAAACGATGTCGATGACGCGCAAGTTAATGTCACCAATTTGGTTGCGCCTCGTAATCTTTGCGCCGACATTTCAGCACTGACCGATGGGACCGGAATTTTCAGACGGTACAAACGATTCGCATAAAACTTATCAACGGCATTTAGTAGCACTTCATTGTTTTAGGTTTCTGGCATTTCATTCGAAGCCGGTTGCGACGCCTCCCGCGCCGGCTCGGATTTGACTTGCACGAACATTTACAGCCACGAAAGCCGACAGCGAGACGCGCCGAGTTATACATATTGCTGACTGAACTTCTGCATAGCATTAACAGCGCTGCCTGTTGCGTGCAGAATGCCGTGTAAGTGCTATGCTATGGGAAGACGGCAGCTTGTGCCATAAAAATTGCATGCATACAAAAGATGTGTGCGCTGAGGTCGCAAAATGGTTGACGATTTTGAGTACTATAAGAACTCTAAAGAACAGTGAGCCGTCCCGAGTCTCCCGGCTCCTAAATAAACAGCTCTACAATCCTTGTAGCCCAATTATTAGTGATGTTCCTAGGTGCGCTGCCTTCCTCTGAGCCACCCCAGTAGCGCGAGTTCACTGGCAAATGTTAGCACAAATGCTTACGTATGGGGAGATAAGACTAGATTCTCTGCGGTGCGATATTGCGACTAAGCCCTAGAGCGGAATCCCTTATATACACTCTTGAACGCAGTAATTTTACAAATAGGTAATATGAAGGAAACGCGGCATGCCTTATTACAAGCTCTACCGAACGAAATCTTTTTTTTTTCGCCAGCTTGTGTATTATCACTAATGTACCATGTTTTCGGATAAATCAGAGAAAATCAGGCAAACACTCGCCGGTTGCATTTTCGACAATTCGGATTTAACCGATGTGTCCTGATTTTTGCGGCCAATATAGGAAAACGCAGGAAGGCAGGTAACATTAGAGCTGGCTATCCCATCATCATTATATTACTGTTGCAAAAGCACAAAAAAAAAAGTAAGAATAAAAAAGTGTTGCGAAGCACTATGCGCACATATGATCTCTGGCGTATAAAGAATACCCTAAGGTCAGAGTCTCATGGTCCCACATATTATTGAGGATAGAGTCCGTGCGGACAGTTTCCATGAACACATATAGCCTGACTCTAAGATATGTCCATTTTCAACAGCATATGATGAAGAGAAGCAATAATGGCAATTACAAGCTGGTCATTAAACTACGAAGCAGGTCATTAAGTCACGAAGAGCGCTCACAGCGCGTTTTTGTTGTGAGGACATAAGATTTCTTCAAACAGAATACTGTGGCTCAGACAGACTGGCTGTCGCTTCAATAGTTGGAATTGTGTTTGCTTTAGGCGTCCTGGAATCTTTTGCACGTTAGATTCGAAGGGTTGGTAGATGATGCCACGAGGTGACGTTGCTGTCCGCTATCCACGTACCTTACGCATAACGCGAGCATCACCACGTTCATTAACACTAGTGTATAAGCCTACAGTTACAATACCAGTGGAAGGCTCTAATCGCCGCTCTATACGATTCCCTCAGTTTCTGTAGTTAGGGCATGTCGTTAAAAGTAATTGTTATGTTCCTTCGTTAAAGTGTGGCAATACTTGCTTGATATAAAGTCCGCCGAGGTGGAGCAGTGGTTACCGTGCACGGCTGCTTACCTGAAGCTCGCGGGTTCTATCCCGGCCGCGGCGGTCGCATTTCTATGGAGGCAAAATGCTACAGGCCCATGTACTGATCGATGTCAGCGCACGTGAAAGAACAACAGATGGCCGCAATTTCCGGAGCCCTCCAGTACGGGTCTCTCACAATCATCTCGTAGTTGGGTGAATCCGCGTTAGATCGAGCAAACGAGGGCTGGTCGACCTCTTAAATTTATTTCAAAGTTTTATATATTATTGTCTGATGAGTGTAAAGAAGAGATGCGCAATTTCTTTTGACGCCTAACATTTTTTCGAAGCACAGGGAATCAATAATGACGAAGAGGTGGAGTGGAGCGTTCATCCGCTCAGCTGTTTTGGCCAACTTTCGTTATGAATTGCAAAATCTGTTGAAGTTAGGTACCTGAAATTTATTTACCTAAATATATGCACGTTTGTGCTTCTGCTCGGGTATTTTTAGTTCTTATGTGTAGCGGATATTTTATTTAAAAAAAAAAACTCACTATTGGCCCAGGAAACGTTCTTCTCATTACTTTCAAGGTCTTTATCTAAAAAAGTTTTGTGGCAGAGCGACAGCCCCGCCGCGGTGGTCCAGTGGTTATGGCGCTCGACTGCTGACCCGAAGGTTGCGGTCTGCTGACCCGAAGGACCCGGTCGTGATCATGGTGACGAGGGGTCCGTGTGTAGTGAAGTATGTGGTATAGTAGAGCTGTTGGAATTCGTCGATGCCTCGGTCATTTCGTCGACACATTGTCTGTCGACAGAGCCGGCGACATGTCGGAACCTGAAGCCACCCTTCGCGGTGGTGAGGTATAGGCCATCGAGGCTGGTAGGCCCGGATAGTGCTACGTAGACCAACAAAGTGGATGGTGTTTGTCGTATTTGTAGACTACCTGGGCGTATGTGGCCTACGTAGCTAGTCTACAAAGCGGCTGTCAATCAATGGCATCATCCTCGGTCAGCATGAGGCCATCGCCCAGCCTCGTAAGAAATTAAGAGGACACTGTGTCGTTTGGCGGACTAAGTGCACATTACGGTGCGGTGATGTGGATATTACATGTAACTTTCGTTTACGTATTCCTCCGGGGTCGAGCAATGCTTCAATATAGCTTGCTGAATCATAGGAATACAAACGTAATGTTTATTAGACTGCTATAAAAGCGAAGCAACACTGGAACTACAGACGTTAATCTGATATGACGCCTGTATCGTAGGAGAGTATCATGTAGGTTTATTGCTTTCTTGTAAATTAGATAGCCAGCACCACAACCACAACTGACGTTGCACAGATATTACGCCTGCGTAGGCTGTTTTCCAAAGCAATTATAGACCTGGCGTGGCTCAGTGGTAGAATACCTGATTGCCACGCAGAATGCTTGGGTTCGATTCCTGCTGGGACCCTAATTTTCATTCTTTCCATTCGATGAGTCAAAGCTGCCGGTGTTGGTTTTCCTTAACCCTCTGCATTTAAGTTAACAATGTCTGTTCTCGCCGTTCCTGGATAATTATAAACTATCACCTGTGGCGCATACCCTACACCGCGGCCCGTGATAAACGGGTATGTGCCACACGTGTCTAGTGGAAAGGGTTTGACGACGTACGCGAAAGTTTTAACGTTATTCATGCCATGACCCGGCAGTCATATTCGTCAAATCTTACCCTCCCATGCAACTTTGGTCTACACGAAGTTAAGGAGGCGATCATGAGAGCACCCAGACGTAGGCGGAGATATAGAGATAGGATATGTAGATAGAAACGCTCAAAGTGCAGAGGTTCGCTAAGAAATGCTTCGCATTTAAAAGTAACAAAACCACTTATTCTTGCCCATTCCTCGGCAGGGGTGGGTTACAGTGAATAGATGAACAAGAAGTGTGCGGTTGGTGCGTGAAGTTTATGGTTTGAATAGACTCTAATGACCCGAAATGTTAGCAAAGTCTGTGATTGTTTTTCCTTTGAACGCTCCTGTTCATTTCACTCAGTATCGTCAAGAAATAATTCCTCATAATGACTGCGTTCATTGTTTAGGTGCCTTTTATGTTGAAAAACTGAACTGGCGAAATCAATTGGGATAGTAAATCCAAAGCAACACCCGCTGTTTGATGATTCGTAAACTTGGTCGACACCCCTCTGGGGGGGGGGGGCTAAGTAGAGCCAATGTCATGATTTACCGATGTACGTACGTCCGATTTTAGAATTTGGTTTATATTATTTTCTGGGGGGCCTGCATATAAAATTATTCCCCTGGTTCTTTTAGAGCGAGAGGTGCTTCGTTGTTGTCTAGGGGTGCCGAAATTTACTGCAAACAGCGTTTTATATCAAGAAGGCCGAATCCCTACTTTAGCTTGCAGATTCCGCATTCTTACCGTCAAAACATGCTTACAAATTTGCGCTTCTCTAAGCCGATTGCAATTTGCATTCATTTCTGAATCGAGAACATTTATAATGAGCCTTGGTCTCGGTTATATAAACCTCAAATTTTGTTTGTCCTAGATCAGCTGAAACCTTTTAACGTTTACATACGCCACATCATTTCAAATTTATTACTTATTATTTATTGTACCCTCAAGGCCCGAGGGCATTACAGAGGGGAGTGGTAAACGGGAAAGTGTACAAAAATTGGGTAGTAATATAACACAACAAGAAAATAACACAGTA
The DNA here is from genome assembly GCF_013339695.2 of Rhipicephalus sanguineus. Classification (NCBI taxonomy): domain Eukaryota; kingdom Metazoa; phylum Arthropoda; class Arachnida; order Ixodida; family Ixodidae; genus Rhipicephalus; species Rhipicephalus sanguineus. The sequence continues at coordinate 66,331 of NW_023615554.1, read as the reverse complement.
ACGCAATAAAACAACAGACTAGTAATAACAGTACATACAATGTAGTAATGAAATGCTTCGCAAGTACTATCATGAACAAAACACGTTAACATGCCATTAATTCCTGCCTATACAATGTTAGCTAATTAGTTATTAATTACTTAACAGCCATAACGATAAAAAGACCATGATGCAATTTCAAGTTAAGCAATGTTAGCAACAGCCTTGCGAAAAAGTTTGTTATCATTGATGGCCACTATGTCGTAGGGAAGGTGGTTCCATTGCCGAAATGTTCTGGGGAAAAAAGAATGACTGAACGTGCTAGTATTACCTGTTTGAATTCTGACTTTGAAGCGATGGGCGATACGGTGCGATAAATAATGCGGCTGCGAAATGAAGTCATTTTGAAGCAATGGATGATGGTAAACTTATGAAACAAAGTTAAGCGAGCTATATACCTCCGAGATGCTAGTGATTGAAGATATAGGTTAGCTTTCATTGAAGATATGCTGGACGTACGGTTTAATTAGAATAAATGAATCGAACTGAATTGTTTTGAACGAGCTCTAGAGAAAAGATGAGGTTTTCGTTGTGTGGGGCCCACACTGCTGCAGCATACTCTAATTTGGGGCGCACTAATGACTGATAAAGTAGTAATTATAAGGATGATGGGGCGTTAGAAAAGTTGTGACGTAAGTAACCAAGCGTGCTGTTAGCTTTACCGATTATGTATTCAATGTGAAGAGACCAGGTTAGATTTGAAGTTATATGAACGCCCAAGTATTTGTATGAGTTCACGGAATCTAAGGGTATATTATTCAAATGGTAGAATGGAAGGGTAGTAAAATTTCTATGAACACGCAAAATTTGCATTGCAAATATGTAGTTCCATTAGCCAGGTATTACACCAATCACTTATGCAGTTAGGTCTGATTGAAGAGCGTTAGTATAGTCAGTGCAGGTTATTCCACAATAAATTACGCAATCGTCAGCGAACAAGTGAACGTGAGAAGTCAATGCAGATGGTAGATCGTTATATAGATTAGAAAAAGGAGTGGTCCTAGTACTGATCCCTGAGGCACACCGGAACGAACTTCGGTTAAAGGTGAGTCATGATTATTAGCAGTAAGAAATTGATAGCGGTTACAAAGAAAGTATTCAACCCATTTCAGTATTTTACTATCAAGGTTTAAAAGACTTAGCTTAAAAAGAAGTAGTTGATGGCAAACCTTGTGCAATGCTTTACTAACAAAAAAAAACACAGTCAGCAGTTGAGGCGCAATCTAAAATACAGTAGTCCATGAGTAACTGATATTAGTTGCGTTTCGCATGAGTATGTTTTACGGAAACCATGCTGAGATGTGGTGAAAAATGAGTTAGAATCGAGAAAGGTAACCAGGTTGCTAAAAATTACGTGTTCCAGAAGTTTGCAACAGGCGCTGGTTAGCGAGATCGGGCGGTAATTCATGGGTGAGTTTTTGCTCCCAGATTTATGTAGTAGGACCACCTTCCCTATTTCCATTGCGAAGGCAGAGTGGACGTGTTTATGGATTGTTGAAAGATTTTCGTCAATATGATGGAGCTGAACACGCTAGTGCTTTTTAGAAATTTGCTGTTAATGCCATCGAAGCCCGGAGCTGAGTTGAAGGGTAATTTATCAATGAGTTTATCAATGCCAGATGAATGAACAGTTACAGGATCCATGATAAGATAGTCGCATGAATTAGTGCCGGTAGGTGAATATTGCTCGAAACCGAAAAATTCTTTGAAAATGTGTCGTTAAGATCGATCGCGCAAGCGTCACTTGAAATTACTCACCTTCTGTGTCTTTTAGGATGATAGTGCTATCGCAAGGGGAGTTAATGACCCGCAGAACTTACGAATGTCTGTTTGATCATTCGGGTGGTGTGTGGGTTAAGTAATAATCTTACCTTCTTTAGTACAGCTAAGTAATGCACGAAACACTTTTATAGGATTCCAACGTGCTTGGTTAGAAGAGGATTAGCCTAAGCGATAGAGCCGTTTGTTTCTGTTACAAGGTGCTTGATGTGTGAGTTATACCAAGGTGTTTGTGCATTGAAAGGATAACACGATTGGGAATGTATTTTTCTGTCAGCAGGAGTACCTGATCTACAAAATATCCCAGTTATTCTCAACTGAACGAGTATAAAACTTAATTAAAAAAGCTGTCGAGAAAGGGGCCTAATTCATTGTTAATTGCATCAAAATTAGCCTTCTGTAATGCCGAATAATTTTCTTAACGTTAGTTCGTTTAGGAGGGCTAGCGGTAATGCAAATACTTATTAAAGAATGATCGCAAATGTTAGGTAGAAAAGGTATAGGGGAAGCTAGGTCTGGACGATTACTTAAATTAGGTCAAACGTGCTCGCAGTGTTTGAAAGTGATTCTGGCCGGCTGGGTAACAGTTGGGAAAGTGAAAACACGGAACAAAGCTTACAAAATTATTTTGCCTGAGATGAGAAGGGACTTATACCGGGTGGTTGGGTGTTCCACAAGGTAAAATTAAAGTCGCCAGTAAGAACAAATGTGCTTAGGGAAACCGTGAAGAAACGAGGTTAATAGCATCGTGTAAATTGTCAATGAAGGTGGCAGTGGATGAAGGCGAGCGACAGCATACACCAAGGAATATCTTTGTGTGACTGAGTGTTCGGCAAGCCCATGTGCGCTCAAGATGAGTTTTAATGTCTATGAAAGGACGGAATATCTTTCGAAATGGCGAGAAGGACACCACCTCCTCGACGCTCAGTGCGGTCGCACCAGCAGATAGCGAAATTAGTGGCGCCATAAAATATATACAATCACGCACATGCGCAGGAAGCCAAGTTCTGAAAGGGCCACGATTTTCGCGTCACACGTGTCGATTGCTGATGACAACGACAGAATTTGGGACAACACTTCTTCTATTTGTAAAAAGAATGGGTAGGTAAAATGCGGCTGCACGAGGCGGTCGGCCACTTCCCTCCTCGCTTTCCTATTGTGCGGGACGTCGTTCATTCGTAGGATTGTTTCCAGTACCTGTTACATTCTGAGTAGTTCATGGACAGAATCACTGGTAGCGTCGTACACGTAGCATTTATTCTTCGTAAACAATTGATGTGACTTATGAGACGTTGGTTGTCGAGGCGTTTGAATTACCGCTTGCCGACGCTGAAGTTTCCGTTCGGCTTCCCAAGGCTTCCTCTGCTCCGCACCGGTGGCGCTGCCGCTGGAACTAGCGTCGACATTGACGTTTCATGTTGTTTCGCACACCATTGCACAGAGAGAGAATGACGGAAGCACAGCGAACGCGCTCTTTCGCAGCCTCGCAGCTTCGAAATTCGCTTGCCGGCGTTGCCGTTTACGTTCAGCTTTGCAAGCGTCCTAGCGCCGTTGCGAAGGAGAGTGCAACATTTGCCGGGTTGCCCTTTACGTTCAGCTCGCGAGGTCCATAGCGCCGTTGCGAAGGAAAGTGCAACGGGAGCGAGCGCGCGCCGCATTGTAACGAGCGTACAGCTGGGGCGGAGAGAGACAAACGGGAGAGGAGAAACGAAACGAAGGCACGCTCACGCAAGCAGACGGGGAGAGTTGGCGCATGCACAGAATGGGTGCGGACGCCGCAGAACGGACACTGCCCCGAGCATAAGATGCTTTCGCACCTAAAACGAAGACAAGTGCCGTAGCCAGCCGTCTATCGCCCTCCTTGACAGCGAAATAGCACATCTGGGGTGCTTTGCAGGATTGCCCGAGTTTGGCGAAACTCGGAATCTTTCCGAGCTCTGGTGACGCCCCATTTTGAACGAGCTAACGGTACAAAAAGGTAAAATCTATCCCTCACTGCGCGCTGCGTTCGATTGGTTACGTTAGAACGCGGCGTCACGTCAAGGGCAGTCGACAAAGTTGGGCGGTGTCTTCAAACTAGAGGCACCTTCTTCATTTGTTTGTCGTTCCACTGAGTGCAGAAGTGCACCCATGCAAGAAAAGTGCCAGAAACTTTTACTAACGACATTTTCTAAAGCTACGGGCTATTGAAATTCCTTTTCCATCGTTTAATGTCGGCACTAAGTATCCTTTAGAATAAACATCTCACGGAGGCAATGGAAAACCAGGTGATTCGTAGAAAGCTTCCAATGCCACCGATCCTCTAGGCAGTGGAAAACCACATTACGTTCAGAAAGCATTCAGAAAAGCGTTCAGAAAAATACATCGACTGAAGAAAAGTCACAGTTTCGCTGCAACGGCGAAGAAATGACTGCGATAGCAATAAATTGGAATGTAACGCGAAGAACGGAAAGCAGTTCTAAATTGCCAGCACGTCGCTCGAGCCCAAAGGACGCACGAAAAGAACGCACACAGGAGGAGCGCGAGCTATCCTGCGTCACAGCTCGACACTTGGAGCTCGACACTCGACACTTGGAGCGCGAACTAACTGTCTCAGTTGTTACTTAATTCAGTTTGAACAGCGCGCTCCATTCGCAAACGCGGCCGGTGCAGCGAGCGAAGTGACCTTCGTACGCTCAGTGACTTTAGCGCGAACAGCGCAGGGAAAGCACAAGACATGCAATCCCCACTCCACCCCCCCCCGGCCGCCCCCTTCTTTCCTCGAGATAAGCGCACGAAGGCGACCATGCCCTGTAGGGCGAAGAGCAACGGCGTTCGCAGGAGCGGGGCGACGATCTTTAAAGCGCGCCACGCGCGCCATCTATGAGGTAACTAAGAAAGAATTCTGGAGTAAATGGTGTATATAAATATCTCGCCGTTAGCAGGCTGAAAGACGGTACTGTTGGTGGCCTAACTGCTAACGCCGCGCACTGCAAAGCGAGAGGTCGCCTGTTCGATTCCGCGCGTCGGAATGTTTTTCTGAATTATTTTTCTTTGTGGCTTGCTTATATATATATATATATATTATATATATTGTAGCGAAGCGTTCGAACTTGAATGGGTCGTCCTCTCGAGCACCTTCTAGTGGGTCGCCCTCTTCGGCTCGAAGAGAACGCAGCTCGCGCTGAGAGTCGGCCCCGCCTTGACTGTCGCTGTATCGTCGAGTATCGTCGCCGCTAATAAACCTCTTTATAATTTGGTGGAGAGTGCTGGGCCTTCACAACAACCTCGGCCCTCATTCGATGCCCCTGGCTCTTCGATCCCGTACCCTGCCGCCTACCATGCCTCAAGACACCTCCCAGCAAACGCCCCCGCCCTGCACCGACCTCCTGTCCTGGTGTCCCTCGCATTTCGCGTACCCTCCCGTCTTCACTGGCGCAGATGGTACCGACGTGAGGACTTGGCTCGCGATTTACAGAGCGCGTGAGTGTCCCCAATAAATGGGACCGAGGCAGGAAAATTGACTAACCTGTTTTCTACGTCGCGGGTTGTGGCGGCCTTGTGGCACAACAACCACGCATCCGATTTCACGACGTGGTCCGACTTCAAGACCGCCATTATCAACGTGCTTGGCCGCCCTGCCGTTCGTAAGCTGCAGGCCGAACAGCGCTTACGTGAACGCGCTCAGCAGGCCCGGCGAATCCTTCACCAGTTACATTGAAGACGTCCTCGATTTCTGTAAGAAAGCCGACGCCACCATGTCTGAGTGTGACAAGATAGGCACATCATGAAAGTCATCGACGACGACGCCTTCACCATGCTGCTCGCCAAGAACCCCAGCACAGTGGCAGAGGTCATAACACTCTGCCAAAGCTATGAGGAGCTGCGCCGGCAGCGGTCGATGACCCGTCGCTCTCCATCACGCGACGCCGAGCTCGCTGGCTTGTCGACCGTACCCGACCACTCCGCGTTGCTCGCAGAGATGAAGACATTCGTGCGCGAGGAAATCGCGCGCCAGTTCTCTCTGCTGGACTTTGCTCGCCCTCGGTACGCTCAACAGCCGTCGCCCACCCTTCTGCCTCCCCTCCGTCGAGCAATCGAGCAGGAAATCGCGGAGGTCATGCCCGAGTACCACCAGCACCATCCGGCTCCTGCACCTTTGAGCTACGCCCAAGTTGTCGCAAGAACGCCCCCACCAATCGCTACGGCTGCCCCACACATTTACGCCGAAGCCTCCGCTCGACCTCACTCTTTCGAAGCGGATGTACCGGTAACCTACGCCGACGTCACGCACTGGCCACGACTGCAGCCCACCATGTCGTCATATCAGTTGCCGCCCGTCAATCCCGTCCTGCACCATGGGCGGGCCCTGGCCCAGCGAACCGATGGCGCACACCTGACAATCGCCCCAGATGCTTCGCATGTGGTTACGCCGGCCACGTGGCGCGCTATTGCAATCGCGTGCAGCCGCCTAGAGACGTGTCGCCTGCCACCAGCCAGTCGAACCGCCCATATTACGACCCACCTACGCCTCCGTCGCCGACGTCTCGCCCAGCTGCATCTACCCCGCCGTCACAGTCACCACGACGCCGCTCGCTGTCACCGATGCGGCCACGTCCGGTCCCACGCGATCAGGAAAACTAGTCGTCGCAGTCCACGAGGCAAGGGCTGCGACGCTTATCGAACTGCGAAAGCCCTCAGCGAAGCCCATCGAACGTGATAGACGTTTTTGTGGACGGTGTTCGCGCGATCTGCCCTTATCGATACTGGAGCCGCCGTATCCGTTATGGAAGCTAAACTAAGCCGCCTGCTACGAAAAGTGACGACGCCACTTTCCGGGCTCTCCCTCCGTACAGCCAGCGCCCAAAGTATTCACCCGACGGCGGTATGCACCGCCCGCGTCATCATTCAGGACGCTCTGTACGCCGTCGAATTCATTATAATTTCTTCATGCTCTCACGACGTCATCCTGGGATGGGATTTTCTCGCCCGCCACGACGCCGTCATTCATTGCGCACCAGCCGAAATAGAGCTCTCACCATTCTCAGATTTGACGCCGGCAGACAGTTCATCGGCTGCGACCAAGGTATTCGTCAAAGACGACATCACAGTTCCTGCAAATTCGTCAACGGCTGTGTCAGTCTATTGCACCGGTCTCTGCGACGCCGTTGCACTCCTTTCTCCATGTGACCGCGTTTTCACTAGGAAAGGCTTGCTGGTGCCATTTGCGACCGTGGAAATCACTCAGGGCGACACGGATATTTTTGTGACCAACCCATCCCCGTTCATTGTTACGTTGGTGCGAGGGGAATGTCTCGGCAGAGTGGAACCCATCGAAGACTGCACAAGTTATGGACGCACCCGACGACACGCACTGTCCCAGTTCCCGTACGCTCAGTGCTGTTTCCACGTCCGATTCGTCACCTGCTGATGTGTTTAGGTCCTCCATTGCTGACAACCTCACATCGGTCCAGCGTTCCAACTTCTGTGCCTGCTGGAAGAATTTCGTTCTTCTTCGATATCGGGCAAACTTCTCTTGGCCGCACTTCCTGTTGTTACGCATCGCATCGACACTGGCGCCCAACCACCACTGCGGCAACGTCCATATCGCGTGTCTCCCGCAGAACGTCGGGTCATTAATGAGCAAGTCGACGATATGCTTCGACGCGACAGTTATTCGGCCCTCGGAACAGCCCATGGGCGTCTCCCGTTGTTCTCGTTGCGAAGAAGGACGGTTCCGTGCGGTTCTGTGTGGACTACCGACGGGCTCAACAAGATCACCTCGCAAGGATGTTTATCCGCTGCCGCGAATCGACGACGCGATTGACAGCCTGCAAGGAGCCGAATTCTTTTCATCTCTTGATCTGCGCTCGGGTACTGGCAAGTGCCCATGGCGGATGACGCTCGACCGAAGACAGCCTTTGTCACGCCCGAACGGCTTGTACGAGTTCAACGTCATGCCGTTTGGTCTGTGTAATGCGCCGCGACCTTCGAGCGCAGGATGGACACCGTTCTGCGCAACTTGAAATGGCACACGTGCTTGTGTACCTGGACGACGTCGTGTTTTCGCTCCGGACTTCTTCCACGCATCTCCAACGTCTGCGGCATTTTGACGCGTTTGCGCACGCCGGCCTCCAACTGGAATCTGAAGAAGTGCCGATTTGCAGCACGCAGACTGACAATCCTCGGCTACGTCGTGTCCAAGGACGGAATCCTTCCCGATCCGACCAAGCTTCGGGCCGTGGCCGAATTTCCTAAACCTACGTCCGTCAAAGAACTGCGCAGTTTCGTAGGACTGTGTTCGTACTTTCGACGCTTCATACGAAACTTTGCCACCATCAATCACCGCTGACGAAGCTCCTTGGAGGTAACGGACCCCTAAAGTCGTGGTCGTCCGAGTGTGACGACGCGTTCGCAAAGCTCCGTCGTTTGTTGACGTCTCCTCCCATACTACGCCACTACGATCCTACGGCCCCAACGGAGGTACACACGGATGCCAGCGGTGCAGGCCTCGGCGCTGTCCTTGCGCAGCGCAAACCAGGGTTCCCCGAATATGTCGTGGCATACGCAGCCGTACGCTTACCAGAGCCGAGACCAATTACACGGTCACGGAAAAAGAGTGCCTGGCGATCATCTGGGCCCTTACAAAGTTTCGACCTTATTGTATGGCCACCCATTTGATGTCGTCACCGACCATCATGCACTATGCTGGCTGTCGTCACTGAAGGATCCCTCAGGCCGTCTCGCCCGCTGGGCACTTCGCCTGCAAGACTACGACATCCGAGTGCTGTACGCAACGGACGCCAGCATGCTGACGCCGACGCCCTCTCGCGCTCTCCCTTGCCTGACGACAATGCCCCTTGCTCAGTATCTCACATAGCTGTTGCTTCAATCGACGTTCACACCATCGCTACCGAACAAGCGCAAGGATAAATGGATCACCTCGCTGATCGACTTGCTCACTGATCCGTCCGCAACACATCCACTCGCGCGTTGCGTCGTCAAGCCCACCATTTCGCCGTTCGCGACGACCTACTGCACCGACGCAATTACGACGCCGACGGCCGCCAGTGGCTACTAGTGATACCCCGCAGTCTGCGTTCTGAAATATGCGAGGCCTTCCACTCTGACCCGCAATGCGCGCACTCTGGGGTATCCAAAACTTACCACCGCATTCGACAACGATACTTCTGGCGAGGGATGTACTGCTACGTGCAGAAGTTCGTTCGCTCCTGCCTCGATTGCCAACGCCGAAAACCTGCAACGCACGTGTCGCCACCAGGTCTACAACCATTACCGTGCCCTAACCGTCCGTTTGGGCGCGTGGGCATCGATTTGTACGGACACTTCCTCTGACTTCGGCTGGTAACCGCTGGGCCATCGTCGCTGTTGACCATCTAACGCGATACGCCGAAACCGCCGCCCTCCCAGCGGCTACAGGCGCGCGATGTTGCCTCCTTCCTACTACACCGATTCATACTGCGTCACGGACCACCCCAAGAGCTTCTCAGCGATCGAGGCCGTGTCTTCTTGTCGGAAGTCGTGGAAGCCATTCTCAAGAGTGCCATGCTGTTCACCGCAAAACTACTGCTTACCACCCGCAGACGAATGACCTAGCGAACGCTTTAACCGCACGCTCGGCGACATGCTCTCGATGTACGTCGCCGCCGATCACACCAATTGGGATGCCATTCTTCCCTTCGTCACTTACGCCTATAACACCGCCCCGCAGAGCACTACTGGTTTTTCACCCTTCTTCTTACTGTACGCAAGGCACCCGTCGCACACCATGGCCACGATGCTTCCATACAAGCCGGATCGCTCTGAATGTGCGCCTATTTCTGCCACAGCCAGACTTGCTGAGGAGTGTCGTGAGCTCTCCAAGACCTTCACTACGTATAACCAAGAGCGGCAGAAGAGCATTCGCGGTGACAACACCACTTCTGCGCCCACGTTCCTCCCTGGAGCGCTCGTTTGGCTGTCTGTCCCTACCACTGCAACTGGCCTCTCTTGCCAAACTACTGCCCAAATACGAAGGCCCCTACCGTGTCGTCGAATGCACATCCCCGGTCAACTACCTCATCGAACCCATAGAACCCTCTTCGGACATGCGCCGTCGAGGGCGCGACATTGTCACGTGGAGCGCCTGAAGCCCTACCACGACCCCCTCATAGTGACTAGTTGCTAGGTCGCCAGGTGGCTCCCTTTTCCTACCCGGGGGTAATTGTAGCGAGGCGTTCGAACTGGAATGGGTCGTCCTCTCGAGCACCTTCTAGTGGGTCGCCCTCTTCGGCTCGAAGAGAACGCAGCTCGCGCTGAGAGTCGGCCCCGCCTTGACTGTCGCTGTATCGTCGAGTATCGTCGCCGCTAATAAACCTCTTTATATTATATATATATATATATATATATATATATATATATATATATATATATATATATATATATATATATATATATACGGTGCATGACGACGGCGACGGCCACATCAGCCGAGACTCTCCATATAATTTCTATGGCAAAAGCAGAAGACGGCTTTCGCCTTCAAGTCATCTAAAGCAATGCATAAGGGACCCTGTGATTCCTTTTAGAACAGCGATCGCAAACACACCCTATCAGGAGTCGACTGTTGAGAGTTATTTACACTATTTTATTGAAAATACACCTTACTGACGACTTTCCGATGAGAAAGCTTTGCATTTATCTACGTTAGTATGGTTACACTAATTCTTTGGAGCATACTTTCAGACGACAATGAACGAGTCGGAAATCGTCGATTTATTACCGTAGGCATTAAAACATGTTGCTTAAAATAAAAATCACTCCGCACCAGCTACATATTTCATATCGTCGCGCATCCCATTTTGACTCGTGCAACTACGTTATTTCTTGTTTCAATTTCAAGTACTTACGAAGCGCTTACACAGCAGCTGCTGAAAACTTGGATTTCATCAAAGGTTGTTGCCTGGAACTACCACTTAATTTATTTGAATGACATCACACGTCGTTTCTCATGCGCTAAAAACTTCCAACAAAAGCATTGAACAGAAGGAGCAGGCTTGGCAACCGAACACGCGCAGCACGCGGTATACATAAATTGCGCTTTAACGCAGACAGGGGTGCCCAGGCCCGAACGCTGCAGTCAGAGATCTAAAACGGCCCAGAAAGTCATTTTGAGCGCGCCACGGCCATCGAACGACCGCGAAATGAAATTGTCGCCATACCGCAGATGTACAGATTGATGGCTAGCAGATGGCACCAGGAGCAATCAACACTGAACGTGCTCCTGATGGCAACTCCGCTCGATTTAGCTAGGTATATTGCTTGAACATTCAGTACAGGTTGCTTGATGAACTTGTCCACTAATGTTTCAATACCTCGAGCAGGACATACTGGCCGGCAGTTTCGAGCAGCCTTCACGGAGCGAGCGCGCGCGCGAAGAGCGCCACCCGAATCTTCTCTCTGACGTCACGCGCGAGAGGGCACCACTCAAAGATCTCGAGGGGAATTGCATAGTTTCTGTTCGAAAAAATAACGATAACAATAATAAACCGTAAACGATCGCGCTCGCTTCGCGAGCATTGTGGAGAGATTAATCATAAGGTTAGATGAGTAAAAGGATGAAGCACACTTCAAAAATAGGATTGGCTCGGCAAGGTAGTCCTATTGTCGGAGAAGTTCACGGAACAATACGAGGCCTGCTTCGCATAGCATCGAGTCGACGGAAATAGGGGCGTGCTGTCACTTCTTTACCGAAGATGATAGAGGGTGGGAAAGCCTCTCATATTTTTTAGTAATAATAATGATCATTGGCGGGTGCTTCACGTCAGAAACCGCGATACCATAAGGAATACACGCTATACGGGGCGATTCTGGAATAATTCTAGTCACTTGGGGGTTGTTTAACTGCAGCTATACCTAAGTACAATCGTGGAAGACATTTCGGCCCCATCAAAAGGCGGCCACCATGGCCGAGAGTATCTGTTCTGAATAACAATGGGACGAATTGAGAGCAGGTGTACTCCACCATTCTAGAAACGCCACATCTTCACTGCCTATGGAGCCAAACGCAGAATGAAAAGTACATGGATGCCACGTTGAGCGACCACAATAACGCTCTGGGATCCTCCTCTCAAAGTTTTCTCAATACTTCACTAACCTTCTCTGCCACGAAAATGGTCACTTTGAAATGTTATCAAAATCATGTCTGGCTTCTGTCTCTTAATCTAATATGCATAAAGTTGCGACAAATATCTTATGAAAACTTGCTATGATATCTGACGCGATTTACAAGACGTGTGCGAGAACTTCCAAACCGAAAGGAACAATTGAGGGCTCGATATCACCCACTGACGCCAGCGTAACAATTTCGTCCGCAATCTTGAAGGGTGTGCCGCTTCCATATGCGCAGCTCTATCTCATCATGACAAGCCATATATAAAGTATAATGGTCTCGTGAGAAGAGGTATAAGGCCTTTGACATAAAATTTAAACCGGCTTCAAATCGAAGCAACACTTGCGCTCTGAGTTCGACAGAGAGGCGCGCGCTTTTGTTGCGATATCAATTATATAGACACTCTGGGCGAGTTTTTGCTGTTTCAGCAGCTGCTGTGTAAGCGCGTCGTAAGTACAGGCGCTCCCAGAATAATTCGGAACGCAGAGCATGCAGCCGCTCGCCGGCGGAGCGCACCGGCGGATAAATGCACGCACGGTGTGCGCATGCGCGGCCTCCCTAGCGAGCTAGTTTCGCTCCCTTGTGCATCTAGACTGGCGTTGTCTTGCCCCAAAAGGGTAGCGCTAGGTGCTCTTTAGCATTATCACAAGGCGAGCGCGGCGGCGATGACGTAGCACCACCGTGATTCAGCTACTCGCAGGCGCTCTCCGCCTCAAGCTATTAGATGGCTCACCGCTCCACGGACCGACGACCGAACATTTTCTGGCCGCTTAGGCGCAGTGTCAACACCTGAATATTCTTACACCGTGTTCCAAATATATTCGCATCTCCTTATCAATCTGGCCACCGATATGTTCACGATTGCATCAGATGAAACCCCGTCCTTTGCGAGCGCTAGTCACAGTCGCCTACCGGAAATAATCTGACGAATAATAACTATGAAGCAAAGTAGCAAAAGAAAAGTGTCATCCAAGCACACGAACACGCACGACGGCTCTGCTCCACGCGCGTGCATGCGCACACACGGCTTCTCACAGACACCACCCACCCAGCGCCCTTTATCAAAACGCTAAGGGACACACAGGGCACCGTTTTGTATCAACACAACGCGAATCTAGGTGCAATACGGAGCAACGTTTGCTTGCTAGGGAGACCACGCACGCGCAGACCATAGTACTACTTTTCTGCGCGCATACTCCGCCGGCGCGCTGCTGCGTGTCCGGCGTTCCGAATTATTCTGAGAGCGCCTGTACTTGAAATTTAAAGAAGAAATAAAATGGTTGAGAGCACGAGTCAAGAGGGGATGCACGACGATTATATGAAATATGTAGGTTGTGCGAAGTTATTTTTATTTATGCAACAGGTTTTAATACCTACGTTAATAAACTGACGTTTTCAGACTCGTTCATAGTCGTCTGAAAGTATGCTGCAAGAATGAGTGTAACCATACTAACGTCGAGAACTGCAAAGCTTTCGCATCGGAAAGTCGTAAATAAGATGTATTTTCAATAAAATAGTGTAAATCACTCTCAACGGTCGACTCCCGATAGGGTGTGGTGCGATCACTGTACTAAAGAGACTCACAGGGTCTCCTATGCACTTGCCTTAGATGACTCGAGGGCGAAAGCCAGCTACTTCTTTTTCTTCAGTCGATGTATTGTTCCTTCCCTGTCTCCCTCGGAAAGCTTTCCGAACGTAACGCGGTTTTGCACTGCCTAGAGGATCGGAAGAATTGGAAGCTTTCTACACATCACCTGGTTTGCATTGCCTCCGTGATAGGCTCACCGATCACGGAGCAAAGCCACGATGTCATATGATGACATCATCATGTGACATGACGTTATGACGTCACGGATTTTGGCGGTCTGTGATGTCATGATGACGTCATGATGTGATGTTTTTTGCATCCTTTGTGTTGACGCTGCCAACGCGGGACGCCGACGGTCAATTTTCACGTTTCGTGAAGAATCTAAGGATTTCACGTTAAATATTCAGTCTTGTTACAGCGCTGTAAAGAGTAGCAATAACCAGCCAAAGAGGCCAAAATAATGGTGCGAAAGAGCTCTCGTTATCCCTTTCGTGGACACATTCGCTGATTTTTCCTACAATTTACCAAGCTGCACTATCGGTGTCAAATGAAACACGAACATTGGAGCGCGTTCCCCAAGCATTAGGCACTGCATAGCGCGCCGTCCTGTCATCATCATTAACAGGCCCGCACACCCGATTAGGCAGCACTGCGCGATCGAAAGCATGAATGTGGCTCACGAGCGGCAAACCGCAAGAGCGTGTCTATCTCTAATCATAAGGATGCGAAATGTACCTCGCGCACCACTGATGGCATATCATTCGGAGCCGATAGTACCTGTAACAAGTTTTAATGTGCAGCCAACTCACCCAATCTACGCTAGTTGTGCGGAATAACCCGCTGGTCGGTGAAGTTATCAATTTATTTTTCGGCAAACGCTTTGTGTACACAGGTCTACATGACTACGATTGGGAGTGGAGTGTGAATCTTCGTTGAACTCAAGTCTGCTTACACAACGCTAACTATTATTGCTCGCGCTTCGCTTCCAAAGCAGCGTAGACTCTCTTTATTTCGCTTGACGAGACGTTCGCGCTTTCACGTAAGCTATTTCAAGGCCATCCAGTGAATGAGGCTAAGAACTCGGGGGCATGATCCTGACTGCGATGGCTATGGGTATATAGAAGATACGTTAATGTTAACGTTTCCTAACCTCCTGTAATTCTATCTGCAATTTAAAGAACCATCAGTGGACGCAAATACAGCTAGTAGTCAAGGAACGCCGGGTGACGCGAGCGAATTATGACGAAAATGCTGCTGTTCTAGCCAGAGCCTAGCAGACGACAAAAGCCGAATCCCCACCTTTGCGTCACCGGAGCGCCGTTCGCAGCGCCACCATCGGTGGCGCACCAGGCGAATAGAGTAGACGTCCAACCGTGAAACAAGGCACAACTCAATATTTAGAAGATCCCTACAGGGCGAGAGGTTAGTTGTATTATTTAATTCATTGTGCCCTCACGACCAAGTGTATATAGACGAGTTGCAATACAACATACCACAAGGCAGTTTTGCGCTGCAGAAATTTTCCTTGACCTTGGCATCTATTGAATTGCCTTCAAAGAATGCTTCAGCTATTCTTCTTAGCTTGTTTTATGCCTCAACGTTTCAAATCACTCCTTCTTGAAGGAATAGATCGGTGCCCCATAGCTTCATTTCACTTGTCTTGTACTTCAAATATACTGTCCTTGAGCGAAAGAAGGATATGATACTGTAGCGCTAAACTCTAAAAGAAACACTAAAAGGCAGAAAGAAGTGGGAAATTCGGCATCTTACCCTTTATATTCGAGTTCTGCCCTACAACATCATGTCCTTCACTAAGTACCAACTCGCCAAAGAAAAACTAATTGCGGAACGACAGTACGATAGGAAAGCAACTAGGACAAAAAAGCCGACAGATCCCACGCATTGTGGGAATCGATGTAATGCGAAGCAGCCAGCAAAGAGCTGCATACATCGTCTTGTATGTCACTAAGGAAAATGCGTGTTATGGTTTTCATGTTAACTCCTATTATTTATGTTCGTCACACAGTAACGTCGCGCAATACCAATTTCGGGGTAGATCAAGCTAGCGAAACGGCCGCCAGCGCACCATGAGCGTGGTACGTAAGTCATGGTGTACATGACATGTGTCCTGACTTTCATGTTAACTCGTGTTATTTATGTTCGTCACACAGTCACGTCGCAAGATACCAATTTTGGTGTATATAAAGCTAACGAAACGGCCACCAGTGCACCATGAGCGTGGCGCGTAAGTCATGCTGTACATGACATGCGTGTCATGATTTTCATGTGAACTCGTGTGTTATTTATGTTCGTCACACAGTCACGTCGCGCAATACCAATTCCGGGGTATATATATCAAGCTAGCGAAACGGCCGCCAGCGCCCCATGAGCGTGGCACGTAAGTCATGCTGTACATGGCATGCGTGTCATGATTTTCATGTTAACTCGTGTTATTTATGTTCGTTACACAGTCACGTCGCAAAATACCAATTTTGGTGTATATAAAGCTAGCGAAACGGCCACCAGTGCACCATGAGCGTGGCACGTAAGTCATGCTGTACATGGCATGCGTGTCATGATTTCCATGTGAACTCGTGGGTTATTTATGTTCGTCACACAGTCACGTCATGCAAAACCAATTTTGGGGTAGATCAAGCTAGCGAAACGGCCGCCAGCGCACCATGAGCGTGGCACGTAAGTCATGCTGTACATGACATGCGTGTCATGATCCTCATGTTAACTCGTGTCATTTATATTCGTCAGACAGTCACGTCAGAAGATACCAATCTTGGTGTATGTCAAGCTGGCGAAACGGCCGCCAGCGCACCATGAGCGTGGCACATAAGTCATGCTGTACATGACATGCGTGTCATGATTTTCATGTTAACTCGTGTTTTTATGTTCGTCACACAGTCACGTCGCACAATGCCAATTTCAGTATAGATAAAGCTAGCGAAACGGCCGCCAGCGCCCCATGAGCGTGGCACGTAAGTCATGCTGTACATGACATGCGTGTCATGATTTTCATGTTAACTCGTGTTTTTATGTTCGTCACACAGTCACGTCGCGCAATACCAATTCCGTGATGGATCAAGCTAGCCAAACGGCCGCCAGCGCCCCATGAGCGTGGCACGTAAGTCATGCTGTACATGACATGCGTGTCATGATTTTCATGTTAACTCGTGTCATTTATGTTCGTCACACAGTCACGTAGCAAGATACCAATTTTGGTGTATATCAAGCTAGCGAAACGGCCGCCAGCGCACCATGAGCGTGGCATGTAAATCATGCTGTACATGACATGCGTGTCATGATTTTCATGTTATGACTTGTCATTTATGTTCGTCATACAGTCATGGTACGCCATACCAATTTTGGTGTACATTCGATTAACCAAGCGACCAGGAGAACACAAAGTCGTAGGCGGCTATACTCGACGACAACTTATCTTGACATTGGAGCGAAGGCTACGGAGGCGGGGCTTCCGCACATTCGTGTTGCTCCGCAAGTAGTACGGCAGCTTGCGGCTGATTTCGGTTTTGCTCGCTCACATCGTTAACGCGCTTAGAAAACATATTCACGAAAAATGTGAAGGGAATGTGAACGGGAGAGACATTTCGATTGTTCAGAGTACATTTTAGTGTCATACTACGAGTACATTTTTCTTGGAGAACTAAACGGTGCGTTTGCGGCCGCACACTGACCCACTACGTCACGGACGCCATGTTTACTTTGGAAAACGGGCATGCTGAAATGGTGGTGCTGTCTAAGAAATGGAAAGAAAAGGAAGGCATTCTTGCGAGGTGAACAATAACTGTATTTTACCTACGACTTCCCGCAACTGTTTCAGTCTCATAATAAATAAAGCAACATTTATTTCAGCAAGAAAAACGAGAAAATTATCAGTAAACGTAAGTACTATTTCTTGGCGCGGTAGCAGGCATGCACTTCGGTTCTGTAGCTTCCACAGTGCTGTCAAGGAAAGTTGTCGCCGAGTATAGATAGATAGATAGATAGATAGATAGATAGATAGATAGATAGATAGATAGATAGATAGATAGATAGATAGATAGATAGATAGATAGATAGATAGATAGATAGATAGATAGATAGATAGATAGATAGATACGCTCAAAGTCGCAGAAGTTCGCTAAGAAATGCTTCGCATTTAAAAGGAAACAGATTGGATGCGACCATGTTGGTTGTTGTCGTCACGATTGTTGACGCAGCTTTGCTTTAATGCACGTGGTTAATGGACCTCAGATTGATTGAAACAGATGCAGGATTAGACAAATCTTTCAATCAAAACTGCGTTTTTGAGTTCACGTTACAATGATCAATGGATCCATGTTGATACAATTGCTTTAAAGGGCCCCTCACCAGGTTTGACAATTTTGAGCTGACGAGCGCAATGCATGCACTAGGCGTTCACGATTACGTCTGCCAAAATTTGCAACGCTACGCGCCGCGTAAATGGGTCAAATTTCAAGCTGAACGCTGCTTGCCCTTCTTCTCGCGTCCACGCGCCCAGAGAATGAGGGGATGACGTACATGAGAGAATGGCCCTACGTAGATAGTAGTGCTGTGACGTCGCTCCTCTACGTAGACGACTGTGCTCTGACGTCGCCAACAGTAGCACGTGACACTGCGATAATTATTGACACGATGCGTAGTTTTTGTAATTTGTTGCTTGAATGGATGAATAAAACTTGAGAGCAATAATAAAACACACAAACGGAATGTGTGCGTTTTCTTTTTTAAATTTTTACTGCCAATGGCAGCGAGATTCGAGACACTCTACCTCCGTTTCGCACGCGTTCGTGTTCTCGCGCTTTGCGCATTGTGCAGACGCCACCCTTTACAAAGAAACTAATTTTCTACCGCGTTCCAGCGCTCATTAAGCTCATTTATCCTCCCGCGTCTAACTAGATGTTCATGCGGCACACCGCTAATCTCGCGTCCGTACAAATTTTGCAGCTTTCGTGCTCAGTAATAGGTTGAAAGCCAAGTGATCGGCGAGGGCGCATTTGGCATAACTTGCAGAGATGAAGCGCAAAGAACGCCGCCACAACACCGCTCGCGTCTCGGGGGCTCGGGCTGGTTCGGGCGCGTCATGCGCTCGTGACATTTTGTGCGCATGACGTGTTCAGGCGTATGCGTTATGTGATCCTTCCCGCTCGCGTGCCGAAGAGGGCAGGGAAGGGATTTGGCTTGCGAAGGCTACGCGGGGCGAGCGGCAAGGGTTTGTAGTTCGCCTCCTCGCATCATGGTTTCGCGCCGCTACAAGTTATTGTTTTTCTCAGCTTCTAACAGACCGATTAGAAAAATTCCTGTGGCATAATGCTCTTTATTGGGCTCGCAACAACTTGCATTGTCTAACTAAAATTCATTAGGTCACCTGGTGAGGGGCCCTTTAAGAGTGAAACATACTTTGGGGCGCTTTACACTTTCGTTAATTTAGCCCAGTTTCGGTTTCTGAATTTGGCTGCGTTAGGAAAAAAAGCAACATTTCTAATTTTAAACGATAATCAACACAAAAAGAAAACTCAGCTTTCAGATGAAATATGGTTATTATGCAGATAGGAATAATGGAAATATAACTGTTAATCAAAGCAAATCGAAAATGTAATGCCCCTATGTAATAACTCCTGTATAATACCCCGTATGTAATACCCCCCTGTGTAACACCCCCCCCCGCCTATGTAATACCCTCGTCAGAGGGCCCTTAGGGGTATTTTGATTAAAACAAATAAAATACTCAACTGGGATGTGCATTAACTAAACCCTTATCCATATGCACGCATCAGTGACGGTGAATGTGGACGGGGCTTCTAATAATCCTCAAGTTCCCGTGGGACCTTTCAGCGCACAGTGGAGAATAAACGTCGCGTACTACAGCAATACGGCGTTTAAATGAGATTCAACGCGCTATATGTATTTGATAATATTGCACAGCTACCTTTATTAACTTTACATTCATCTGTCTTTAACCTTCACTTTGTCTTTATTACCTTTATTTTTATATTCTAATTTTAGCTTCTCTTGCCTTTCTTGCGGCTTTTTGCTGTTCTTTTTCTTATGCCGAATTTGTTTTGCCACAATGATTTCATTGCTTGTTTTCTCTAGTGCTGCATGCCACCTCAATAATTTATGACACTCAATACTGCACGACATCCCGATGCAGGCTTTGATTATGGGACCTCCTTCTGTGTACTCAAATATTGTAATTAATTTAATGCCTACATAAAACCACTTCTAACTCTGACTCTGATCGCATTGACCTCGACAGCTCAACGCACGACTAGGGTTGCAGCGGTTCACGCTCTAATATTATCAGTGCCACGAGCAGAGAGTGACACTTTCGTTCGTCATAGAAGCACTTCCGGTCGCGGACGTACTTCCGGTTTTTCGAATAATCAGGAAGTCTTCTAAAAACAGAAGTGAACGGCTGTGGATGGTGCGTTCGTGAAGGGTCCAGCCAATGCCACCTAGAAAAAAAATCACAGCATATCCACGGAGTGAATGATGATGAGTGGGCGAAGCTGCGGAGGTTCATCGGTAAACCGTGAATCTTCCGTGAATTCTGCCCAGTACATCATCACCGACGTGAGATCGGGCGCGTTTATACTAAAGGTTCGATGAGTTATGACGACTTGCAGCTCACTTTAATTTTACATGTACGCTGTGAATTTTCATTGTTTAGAAAAACCATTGCTTTAGAAAACACCTTGCGTCTTTCGTTAAGCAGCTGGCGTCTTTTCGTTTTGCTTTAGAAACATCTGGCGTTCTTTTCGTTTTGTTTTTTACAAAACATCTGGCGTCTTTCGTTGGTTTATTCATCAATCAACGGCGTTTTGAACAAAATTTTTATTGTTTAATCACGCACAGGAGAAATCTCACCAGGCACTACCTTGGAGGTAAACAATGGCCTGCTAATGGGAATGAGAGACAGAAGAAGTCGGCTTTTAGCTAACACTTACACTTCTACAGAGACAGAAGAATTCGGCTTTTAGTTAACGCGCACGCTGCGAATTTTTATTGTCAACAACGCACAGGATAAATCTCCCACCGGCACCACCTTAGAGGTCAAAGGGTAAGACTTGTTACTCACTACTACGAGCACGACGAGGGACGAACGGGTGCCGCCTTAAGGAGCTTCGCCCCTAAAATTAGGCCTGTTCACTGCCGCCGTGACGTCACGCGTCATGAACGAGCGAGCGAACGCGCGGGAGACAGTGAAGCCATTGCCACTGTCGTCTCTGTGAAAGATAAAGCGTTCTCGGCGAGTTTTACATGCGGAACAGCTTTATATTGCCTTTTGCGTCGGATTGACGCGGTTTATGGAATGTGTTACGCTCTAGAGTCCATTGGTGATTGGTCTGTAAGCGATTGATTATTCCCTTAAAATAAGAAAGACTGTGCGCTATAGAACGCGTGACCGATTTATAAATGGAAAGGCTGATGGACTCAAACGTGACGAAAGAAATAAGGTAACTTTGATTCATACTTCATTCTTTATTTACACACACACACACGCACACACATCACACTGTCCATAAGCTACGCAGAAACAGCACATATTGATTTGGTAAATTGGGAAAATCGTCGGCACTGCGTCCAAAGTAAGCCGAGTAGCCCCCATGGGAGCTACTACTGTCCTGCTGGTTCTTGGATAAGTGTACTTGGTAGTCATCCTTAAGTGTTCCGGCTTGAAATGGAGCTCACACACCTGAAAACCATTAGGGAAGCGGTTTATCACAGGCTTTCAGCTCCACATGCTCCTGATTTGCTCAGTTACAAAATAACAAAATATATGAGGTGTCTACAGCATCACAATTCGGCTAACTTGCAGCAGTACACTTTCAAGGAAACAAATTAGGCGAAGGTGCTGGCGAAACTGGCGCATAATTATAGTACCGCAAAAAGTGGTCGGAGCACCGGTAAGAAGTACTATGTACAAAACAGACGCATGACGTCACGCACCAGCACTCCTTAGCTTTTGTCAGTCAAGTAAGCGGTGGTGTTATGCGCAAATAGCGAAATGTTTACCGACCATGAAGGAAAGAACGCCTGTTCTGAGAATATACTGCCTCGCGCGTTTATTGCTTCATTTTACGAGTTCGGGGGACGAGCAGCGGAACGTAAAACACATCTCTCGCTCCGCTTGTGAAGCCACTTGAATGGAGCATGAAGGTGCGTCTACTTCGTTTCGCCGTCGTTCTGCAACCAAGCTCAGCGCGTTCCGGCAAGACGCGCTCGTCAAAACGCCAAGTCTATGCACTGCCTGGGGACGCTACATCATCGCGGGGGTGAGCGTCAGCGACGCTCAGCTAAATGTGCCTAATCTCAAGGCTTACGCTACCAAGTCAGAATCGCAAACGACACCATTATTTTATCGAAAGAACTGAACGTGTTCGGTTGGTGGTGCCTTTAAGTCGTGGTGCCTTGGTGGCGCCTTAAGACATATGAAACGCAAGTAGTACAGACATACACATACCTTCGAATCACGGAGAGAGAATGCATATCGATGTCATCCCGATGAACGGCCACGCTCTCATTTTTCTTTTTGGTCGCCCTGGGGGAATGGAAACACTGGAACCTTCGGTACATTCTCAATATCGGCGACACTTGCGCCCACAGGACTGCTCCATTGGGAGAGCTTGCAGGCGCACAACGCGAACATTAAGTGAACGAAGCACATCACATCACCACGCAGCACTTCACAAACGCAGACCACGGTCTTCATGCAGGACACCAAAAGAAACACCAGTATGCCACGGCAGGCTTCGTCAGGCTTAGCAATCCTGCTCTCTCGAACGGCGGGTGAGCATATTGATCAGATTTCTGCACGAGCATTCAAGCAACTAGGCTTTTAAGGCGTAAACTGACTGGCACTTCTCCTCACGTTAACTAACAGCGTACAAAACACTAATTAGACCCGTCCTAGAATACGCAGCAATAGTTTGGAACCCACACAAAAATAACATGACTGATGCATTAGAAAAAAAATAAAAAATCGGGCTCTTAGTTCGTTTATTCAAAGTATGCCAGGAGGGTTTCCGCCGCTGTTTTTGCAAGCACGTGTCGCCACTCTCGCTAGCCGACGACAGCTGGCTTGTCTGAAGTTTCTTTTCCTTCTTTCGAACAACTCAGCAAATATAAATAAGGACATATACCTCAAAGCTCCGAACCGTCACTCCAGAAGAACTAACAACGAGAGATGCATACGCCATTCTTGTCACGTTCTCACACGTTTAAATTCTTTTTTTCCCGCAGTTATAGAGTTGTGGAATGACTTGCCGAATGACTTCGTCAGTGCTCAGTCACTTGATTCATTTTCGTCGCTCCTGAAATCTCATTTAGAGGCATTGAAATAGGCGCACTGGTATCGGTGCGCAAATAAAAGAAAAAAAAACAAGGTATCGCGCATGTACTTGCACATTATTAGATGTGCTCAACAGTTTTCACCCGTGTGTATTTCAAGTTATCTTGTTCCTAGGGCATAACCTTTTCATTGCTACATTCTTATTTGTCTTGAACGTGTATGCAAGTTTTTTTTTATTTTTACATCCCTGAAATACTTATATGCATGGTTAATCTATTGCTTTTTTCTTTCTTTGCTGTTGTCGCTGTTATGGTTACCTTTTACTGTGAATTTTCCCTTTTTATTTTCCTAATATGAAGTCCACTTATTTTTCATGCCCTCTCCTGTATAGGCCTGAAAAGGCCCACAGTATTGAATAAATAAATAAATAAATAAATAAATAAATAAATAAATAAATAAATAAATAAATAAATAAATAAATAAACAAATAAATAAATAAATAACTATACGTATTTACTCGAATCTAGGCAGTCCCGATTTAAGCCGACCCCAGAAACTCAGAAGGCCAGAAAGAAAAAAACAACTTAATCATTGCACTCGAATCTAAGCCGACCCCCCCCCCCCTTTCGCACATCGTTTTTCGAAAAAAGCATCGGCTTAGATTCGAATAAATACGGTACATCAATATCACGCAGCGCGAGGAGTTTACTTGACGCATGTAATAATGCGCGGCAGAAGCGCAGAATCGAACCAGGGGTCAAAATATGTGACTTAGGCAATGGGTGGGTGGTTTAAAGGCCCATCCATTAGAAAGCGTTCAGGCAATATTAATCATCGTCGTGATCAACAGCATCAACAAAGTTAGAAAGGCGCGCGTGTAGCCTTACGGACGCGTGGGGGGGCACATCGCGATTACGAAAAAGGAGGAAGTGCGAAGTTGTAGAGTTGCGAAGTGGGCACTTCTCAACTTCACTTGCAGTATAGGCCTTTCTAGGATAGCTTGAAACGGCCAATGTTACGCGCTCAGACGTTCTTTTAGTTGCGGCACGGTTGAGGTGTCCATCGAGAAATGAAAGCTTGCCTAGCGATTGAGAATGCGATGCGAACGGGGCCCGATTACGCTGTCTAGTTCTGCTATTGAAGGCGAAGTTCAAGTGCCCTAGAAGTTTTCTTTATCGCGACTGTACAGTGGGGTCCACTGTTAAAGGGGACACTCTAATGAACACCTTTCAATTGGCTGGCCCTCTAACAGCAAGTGAACCGGGAAACATTGCTCATGCACAGCATGAGTCTGTCAACAGAGACAGAACTGTCAACCACCAGCAACCACCAGTAGTTTTATGCAAAATTTAGCCACTGTGTTTTGAAAGAGAGTGAAATCCAACATGCCCCGCACGCAAGTGTTCCCTTTAACAGTGGACCGCCTGTACATACGCGCGGCGCTGCCGTCACTTCATTGTGTGCGTGCGTGCACGTGTACGTGTGTGTGTGTGTCTGTGCGTGCTCGTACGGGAGTTCTGCGTGACAGTAGGTAGATGGTAGGTGACGTCCCACCATAATATGAACCGTGCAGACATTCAGGACTTGTCGTGGTTGCCGAGGGAATGCTATGCGCATAACAAAAAAAAAAAAAACTCGCACGGGTTTGCCTAAGTCTCCGCGAATGTCTTCGTGAAATTTATGCATGTTTAAAACTTTGTGTCGAAAGCCTTAGAACTCTTATGAAATTAAACATGTGCTCCACATATGGCGTCTGATGACATGATCGAGCTGTACCTCAAAATTGGCTGATCCTTTAAGCTTACCGACGAAACTGCCAAGCTGGTGTCAGTGGTTAAAGGGGATACTAAAGAGCAAAGCGAGTTTTCTCATATTAGTAAAGTACTCTTTTCACGATATTAAAAACATCACGCTTGCTGCGAGAAGACGCTTAGTAAGCGAGAAAACCCGCAAAAACAAAATGTCGGTGGCGACGCTCACTAGAGGTTTCGGCACCATTCGCCGTGACGTCACATGTTTTCACCGCGCCTACTAGAGACTACACAGTTTCTAATCGGTAAAAATGAAGCACATTGTCCTCTGAGAGGGCCATAGACTAACATACCAAGATTGGGGTAATTTTGTTGAGCGAATGGCGCCAAAATACGATAAATGCAATTTGAAATCCGTGACATCACGCGGGTAGATTGGGGCGCGAAATTTAAAAATGGTACTTCGGCTTAATTTTTCTGCTTTAATAATAAACCTATGATAGAAAAATTAACGGCAATTAGAGTTCTCAGAGCACAATTTATCGCCTTAAACCAATTCATTGTTTCTCTTTAATGTCGTTTTAATATCGTGCACTGAAATGTTCTTTTCCGTTCTGAACTTTTCTCACACATGTTGGACGCATGTCAGACATTTATCGTAAAATGTCATGCGATATTTGTCAGTTTTATGTATATTAAGGTAAAAGACGTAAGCCACAGATAATTTTCCATTCATTTTCCAGTCACCAATTTTTGGGCGGTGGAAAGCTTGGTGAGGAATTGGGAAAACTTTCAGTGGATCCCAGAGCGTTGAGGTGGTTGCTTGCCGTGACATTCGTGTACTTTGTAAGTAGGACTGTCTACATTTGCAGTACTTTTCGTACGCCGCCGCACAGTACAGTGGAAATGCCTATGCTTCATACCGTTCTTATTCTCGAGACGGTTTACTGCTCTCGTAAAGTAGAAATTTTCGGAGCCCTTCACTACGGCGTCTCTCATAAGCATATCGTGGTTTTGGGACGTTAGACCCCAGATATTTATTATTATTATTATTATATTATTATTATTATTATTATTATTATTATTATATTATTATTATTATATATTATTATATTTCCACCTTTTGAATTGCGTGGGGTCTTTTGGAGGTCCGAAGAAGTGTCGTGAAGTGGCAGTCGTTGCGGTAGCCGCTCTTGCAGCCCGGCGCAAAGCAAGTCGGCATACCGCACCGTGAATCTGTTCGTCCTCGGTTACGCTTCGTACATCATGCGCCTGTCTTCGTACAAGACGCCCTGGTCAAGAACAGTCGCAAAAAATTATGAGCGAATAAGGCGCAGACGCCGCTGTAACCCACCAGCGCTCGTACGTCGCCGGCGCCGATCACAACAAGCGCCAGCCGCGGGAGCTGGACGTGACTGCAGCGCCACTAGCTGTCACGACCGCCTCTCCGGCGGAGCTTTTTAAACTGAGTTTGTTCTAGTAACGTTGGTAAAACAGTACAAGAAACTGCGCGAGCTATACACAAGACTTGTCGGGGTTTTTGTATGAACACTGCATTCGCTCACCCCTTGGCACATTTTCACTGAGCAGCAAGTGCGAGGTGAAAGTGGTCACTTGGAAAAAGCTATGATAATGCATACAAAAGTTTTCATCAGTGTCTTTTATTGTCCCTGTTCCAATGACCAAGTGCTACAGTCGCCGTTATGAATAAGTTGGTTAATGGCACTTTTCTTCTAACCCGTGGACAACTAGGGAGACATTAAAATTGAGAAGGAAGGTAACACGATTAAAAAAAAAAAGTACAAACTCGTTGTGCTGATTTGGGTTGTCAAGAGAGAATTGCAGAATTGACATCTCATATTAGACTTAAGGTCATTTCAGATAAACAACGTTACTTTGGTGAGTCATTACTTAGCTTCATTACGACATCGCCAGAGAAGTTTTGGAGAACACTTTCTCCTAAGTCCAATGAATGCGAAATATTTGATGACCATGGCACAGAGATAAGTGATCCAGAATCAATCGCGAACCTTTTTAATGAACACTTCAGATCTGTTTACACTGAAGACAATGGTACCTTGCCAACTTTTGATGTCTCCTTACCTCCCATGCCTGATGTTGCTATCTCCGAAAGGGGTATCCTAAACATGTTACTGAAACTGGATACGAAAAAATCACCTGGCCCTGACTGCATTCACAATGCCTTTTTGAAAAGGTATGCTGAATGGGCATCAACGTATTTGCACGTACTGTTCTGTAAGTCATACTCGATGGTGAACTACCGCATGATTGGGTAACTGCCCGAATTAAACCAATACATAAAAAGGAAACAAGAACCAGGTTGTTAACTATAGACCAATTCATAACTTCAACATCTTGCAAAATATTAGAACATATAATTCACAATCATATCGTAGAGTTTCTCAACAAACACAATTTCCTAACTAGACATCAGCACGGATTAGAAAAGGCTTTTCAACCTGCACTCAGCTAGTTGAAACCGTACATGATTTTGCGAAAGCTATTAACCGCGGCAATCAAATAGATGCAATTTTTATGGACTTTGCCAAAGCCTTCGATAAGGTTTCTCACAAAAAATTACTTTTTAAATTAGAGAAAGTACTTAAAAACAAAAAGTTAATGGGCTGCCTTTCTTTTTACCTGACTAAACGACAACAACTTGTTTCCTTTCGCGATTGTAACTCAAAATATGTAACGGTTGATTCTGGCGTTCCCCAGGGCTCAGTCCTTGGACCTCTACTATTTCTTCTGTTCATTAATTATATTGTAGAACAAATTCCTGTTAAAGTGAAACTTTACGCAGATGACTGTGTTTTGTACTCAGAGGTTCATAGCACATCCGATCAACTTCTGTTAAATCAGGCATTGCAAAAAAAGAGGAATGGCAGATGGTCATTAACTTTGATAAAACTGTTTTTATGCGAATTACACACAAGAAACTCCTTTGCATTTCAGATACAATGCTAACAACCTTTTTTGTCTGAAGTCACTAATTATAAGTACTTGGGGCTTTACATATCGAATGATCTCTGCTGGAACAAACATATTACACACATAACGACGAATCCAACTTACAAACTGTTTTTTCTACGTCGTTCACTGAAGCTATCCACTCCTTCTGTCCGCCTTTTAGCGTACAAATCATTTGTTTTACCAATAATAGATTACGCCGTTATTATATGGGATCCGTTTACTAAGACTAACATTAACAAATTAGAAAAAGTGCAAAAACGAGCAGCGCGTTTTATTTACAATAATTTTTCAAGGACTTCTGTTACGACCTATTAACCAGAGCTCAACTTTCACCTTTATCATTAAGATACCGTAACTCAAGGCTTAAGTTTTTGTATCAACTGATTAACGGCCATTATCAAGTAGACATAGCTGATATTTTTCTTTTCTTCTGGCTACTCTACCAGGCAGAGACATGACCTCACCATAACCCCCTTTCCCACATGCAATAATTGCTTTAAGTATTCATTCTTTCCTCGCACCATAGTCGAGTGGAATAAATTAACTAATGCAATTGTTTCAGCACCCTCATTAGCATTTTTTCATCGAAATTAGAAAGTGCACTAATCAGTTGAATCGTAGTACATACTACTGTACATGATTGTTAAATGTATTCTTGTATTTTTTATTGATGTTTTTGCCCGTTGAAGTATTTTTTCCCTGTATTCATTGTATAACATGCATATACTATATGTCATTGTACTTGCCAATTGTTCATAACTAACTTGATGTACCACCCTGCTAAAATAACCAAATGGTGATTGCAGTATCTGTAAACAAATAAAAATAGTCGCACTGTGCGCCAAGTAAATGTTAGAGTGCTGTGTGCAGGTGATTTGAATAATCAACTGTTTCAGCATCCAATGCACACCCAGGCCACACCACACACTGTAGTTCACAGCTTCAAAGTCATTTTGGGGACCTATGGTATCTTGTCATGAGCTAAGTAACACTCCTTTTTCAGTTTTCGCCTACATTGAAATACGGCTGCAATATCTAAAATCAAAGCTGTCAAATCATGCACTGCATGCAGCAAGGTACTACAGTCACTACATTAATTTAACCGTTCGTAGGATCAGATGGCTCCTTTAGTCTTTGATAGCGTCGAGCTCTTTGGATTCCATAAATCAACAGACATGTACGAGCACAAAAGGTACAAAAAAATTAGCAGTAAAGTGTGTCTGATAGTTTCATTTTACATGTGAGAAACACTGGCGTCAGTGCCTGTGTATCATTAAATTGAAAACAGGTGATTCCACAAGTGCATTACTGGTACACTCTTACTTGAACACTGTAATGGCAGTTTGGGGCACTGTGCTGGAGGACCTGCAACAGCTGTGTGGCACCAATTGCAAGGACTTGTAGGGGGAGGACAGGTAGCTTCACGTGGCATTACGTCCGGATCGGTACTGGTGCATGCATGTTTTGCACCAGTTTCTTTTTCTGGCTCCATGCACAAGCCACATCTGTGCAGCTCAATGCAGGCAGGGACATAAGGCTTGATCTGGAAGCGGTTTGGGGTAAAAGCATAATTGAGATACACAAGTCGCAATTGGAAAACTCATCAACATAATATTCTAAGCCAGCAGTGAACAGAGAGCTTTACGTACCTACTGTATGTACTATCTAGTGCCCAGGATCCATTCTTAGTAACAAAAACAGCTGATACACAAGTCGTAGTTGCAAAATACATCAATATTCTCAACCAGCACTGAACAGGCAGCTTTATGTACTAGTGGTTTGTAGTGCTCAAAATGCATGTTTAGAAAGATGCCTTAGAAAGGCTGCTTTGAAATGTAGGGATGATCATGTATTGCATGTAAGTGTAAGCCCCTAAATTGTGGCATCCTTGTCCATGTATGCGACTCGTTTTTGCCAATAATGGGCAGTTTGGATGAAAATGATATGAATTACACAACTCAGAAGAAAAAATTGTAAAATCTAACTGCTGCCTAGTCTCAGATTAGTGCATCAAGTAATACATAGTCTCGAGAGAGACAGTCGTTAATTACGATAAGGTGACGGAGAATGCATGCACGTTTCACGAACCCTTGTGCATGTGTGGAAGGGGTTCTTGACAGTTCTTGAACAAGGTCACCATCACCGTGATCAGTGAGCCCCAGCAGCTGAAGCGAACTTGTTATCCCAACCATTCGTGATCGCAGCTACGAGGGGGGCCTATGTGTAGTGAAGTGCGAGGTATAGTGCAGCTGGTGGAAGTCCTAGATGTCTTACGATGAAATGATCTATGATGCCTCTTGTCCTGGACGTGGCAACGAGGCCTTTTGATGCCCTGTCCACATTTAGGCCGTCTTTCACTCAATGTAAGGACCAGGCGTCGTTGGGTTTTGATAAATCAATGTTGAAGTCACCGGTAATAATGAGCGGCCTGGTCCTCTAGGCAGACTTATTGTAGGAAGCAGTGACCCGGTTTTTGCGTAATCCAGGTGGTCCACGTTACGGACCACGTGGACGAGTGGATGGTAGTTGAGCGCCTTCAAGGGGTGTTGTGTCTTCAGCTCACTTTCCTTGCGTCAGCTGCAATGGTGTAGCGGTTAGCTGCAATGGTGTAGCGGTTAGCTGCAATGGTGTAGCGGTTACGGTGCTCGACTCCTGACCTGAAGGTCGCAGGTTCGATCCCGGCCGCGGCAGTCACATTTCGATGAAGGCTAAATGCTAGATGCCCGGGTACTGTGCGATGTCGGCGCACTTTAAAGAATAGCAGATGGTCAAAATTTCCGGAGCTCTTGGATACGGCGTCTCTCTAATCATATCGTGGTTTTGGGACATCAAACGCCAGCAATTATACTAGCTTCCTTGCTCGTCAATATGTATGTTCGCCAATTACTGTGTGGTTTAGACTCGATCACCTGAGGCACATACCCGCACAACATGAACTCTGGTATGCGGTTATGTGCCATATTGACTGAGAGAAAGGGTTTCGTGACGTATGCGACAGGTATTTTGCGCTAATTATGTCATGACCAGTGAATCGTGTTCGTCATGCACTGATCCCCTGCTATGCCAATTTCGGTATATTAGAAATTGTGGAGACGACCAGGAGCGCCCAGACGTAGGCGGTTAGATAGATAGATAGATAGATAGATAGATAGATAGATAGATAGATAGATAGATAGATAGAAACATAGAGAGCATCGGCCAAAGTGCCTGAGGTTCGCAAAGATATGCTTCGCATTTAAAGAGGTGTGACCTGCCAAGCACTCTTGCGCGCCGATGATGGCGATAGTTCTTCCACCCTGCACCATGTCTCTGAACACGGCAAAGTAAAGCCGTCGAATAGGCGGCCAGATGGGTGCGCCAATTCGTTTGAGTGGTCAGTATAGTCGCCTCCCTGTTACCTGTTATTGCATTCCAGCTATTTATATACAAGACATGCCAGAAACGAGCTAGTAGGTTCATTATGAAAACTTTCAGCGCGCGCACTTTCTCTTCACCAATGAACTTAGTTGTGGCAGTCGCGATGTTTGTCGTCCTTCCTCTCGTCTTGTCTGTTGTGGACAGGCTGAGAAACTTTCCTTAATGAACCAACTCGTCCAGTTTCCGCATTCCACTGTCCTCCGCCGAATTCAAACGAACACTCTAACCACTCCTCACCGCTTAGCGATATCACAGGTGGGGAGGTTGACTCAACATGCAAAAATTGCGACAAAAATGCCACAGCGAACCAAAGTCACATCCTCTAGGAATGCGAGGGCCTTCCCCCACCAGAGAGCTTCTGCTAGCTCCCTCCGAAACGACATGGGAGACCTTAATACGGTCCCCCGACAAAAACGCAGAAAGCAGTCATTGCATGGGCAGAAGAGGTCGCCGCAGACAAGCGGCCAGCTCCAAACCATGAAATTTCTTTTGAATAAAGTTGTATCCTCCTCCTCCACATTTACACTACGTTTATAGGTCGTTCTAGCTAATGTACTCAGGCAGCTAATGTTCAGGAGAACGCAAAAAAACTTACACGCATTCTGCACTAAGCTGCTGCCGAAGCAGCTTCTGTTTCAGTTGGAACAAAAATTGCCAGGAGTAGCTTACTGATGCTGAGTCATTTCAATCCTCCATCCGGTGCTGTACACGCCGATAACTTCCATGGTGAGGAGGCTTCTTAAAATTGCGTATTTACTTCCTCTGCCTCAAAGGAAACCAGCATGACGAATGTTTCACTACACGAAATACTGTGAGCGCAAGTGCTTAATTCGGTTTTGTTGTTGCTGCTGATTGCACTAATTCAAAGCACATCGAGGCAACGGAGTACGTTGGCTACCACCGCGCTACGTTCTTCAGACAAGTCAGTGACATCGATTACACGGAAAGTTTGATCCCCTTGTCTATCGTAAACCACTTTCTATTTGGTCGACATTTTATCCACTGTGAGGTTGCAAAATGGCTTTTTTTTTCTTAAATTAAGCGGCTTCATTTCACAGTAGCCTTTCGAGGATTGAGCTATAGTCACTTCGTTTTCACCAGTGGGTGAGCTGACAAATTCCTGGGGCTAAGTCCGGCAAGTCGCTACCAGAGAAGATATTTTCGCAATACAGTCTTGTAAATCCGTTTTGCTTTGAATTTCTGGCAGGAGAAATTCGTCAAATTTGTAACGTTGCTTTTTTATCTAGTTATAGCCTGCACGGCTGGGTCCTACTTGTATAGTAATGCAGCATTTCCTGTAAGTCGCCGCATTGTTACGACTTGCGCTGAAGCTCGTTAAATCAAAACGTCTGGCGCTCTCATGATTTAATGTGGTCCCAAGGCGGGAATGCGCGGACTGAGGTGCGGTCTAGAGACCCTGTCTGTATACGAAGGTGTCGCGCTGAGTTCGATTTGCATGTCAGTAACGTCCGCACGTCAGTGGTAGACAACTTCGTTGTTTGAGATTTGACACAATTGCTTGAATTGTCTTCCCTTTGCAATGGCAGCGGCTGTCAGAGCAGGAAGAAGTGTTCTACGTTTGAACAAGGCCATGGCAGCTTGTACGCAAAATGAGACGAAAATATGGTCGGCATGATTGTCAGCTACAGCACCTTGTGCTTCAACTCCAGCTTCTGGGGGAAATTAAAGAACAGACGAGACCCTTGAGTTCGACACTTACTTGCAGCCTTCGTTCTCGCCTTGTCGCGGAATACTTCATGAGCAGGCCACCTGGAGTTGTCATTTAGGTTGAATCAGTGGAACTAACATTTAGGTGTTCGCAATTGCCCTATGCGTCGCGGCCCTAAACAGTTCTTGGGCACTGCGATTACTGTGAAATATGTCATGACATAAGCGCCTATGAAACCCTTTCGTTAGCATCTTTAAGCCTTTCATATGAGCAACCAACAAGCCCACGTGTCAACATCTTAGTGTACGGCTTCAGAATTCTTCCGAGTCGTCTGTCGCCGGATTCCAGCTTAGAAGATATGCAACTGGCGGGGTAGGCTACAGAAAAACGCTTTGATTGGCACAATTTCGCTATCTCCGGGAGCAGGCGACAAGGGATCGGCAGAAAGCTAGGGGCAAGGTTCACGTACCTGAAGGCCTCCATCTACTGATGACGTCGTTCAAGTCGTACTACTCGGCTCCAAGTTTAGTGTTCAAAAAACAGAGGACTAACCTGAGCTTTGACCGTCGTTCGCCAGGTGTCGCGGCGTGCTACTGAGGGTTACTGAGGGTGAGAAAGAGAGACTTACCTTGAAGGGTAGACGCCTCATCACGGCGTAAGCCTTTTCCTCCGTTCTTGTAAGCTTGTGATGCCGTATTGAACGATAATTCACTGAGTGTTATACAGGGAGATAAAGAGGGAGGCTTCGCAGTGTTTCCCTTTGCTTTGTGTAAAACTAATGAGGCCGTCTCTGGGTTATTTAGGGGGAAGAAAGACGTGTGTTTGAAGAAAATTAAAAAAGCGAAAGCTGTTCAGTTGTGCAAAAGTATGCAATCCTTGGAAACCTTAAGGGTATTCAAAAGAGTAAGAAAGAGAGCTTGGACGTGTTTTTTAGCACGAAGACTCACAGGGTTGACATACCTTTTCGAGAAATTGTATCGGAAATAGGTACCTGGCAAGAGGAACTGCTACATTTCTCTTGGACAGGCTCAATATTGTCGAGGTTCGTGACCCATTTTAGTAAAGAGTTCAGAAATACATTAGACTTTCTGAAACTCACGAAAATGAGGGCTGAGAGCCTTTCCATTGATGTCACTGACTTATACTATTCTCCCCCTGTACAATTGCTAAAATGTGTTGAAACCAGCATTGATAAATTCGTGTGTGGCCAAGTTCTCTACGGAAGAAAATGATAATGGGCTAGGGTTAGACATGACCACAGTTTCTCGCGTAAACTTTACAAAAATGAACTCAAGGCAGTGATGAAGTATGTACAAAACACATCGTACTTTATCGCTGTCTTCAGTTCATTTTGTAAAGTTTGCGCAAGAAACGTTGATTTCTCTACGGAGTGGGCGTACCTGCTGATGATTTATTACTTGTTAATTTTATCTTCGACGTTCATTAAATGAAGCATGAGGTACTTTACAAAAAAGGGATTGTATAGGCTGATGTATGCGCCTGCGTTAAGCAATTTTTCTAGCGGAACTTGACCGGTGTGTGGCAGATCGTATCGAGGGGACAAATGTTAAGAAAGTGTTTTGTTATGTAAATGATTTTTATTTTTATTGACAGCTCGTGGAACAATTTTGAAAGTGAGAGTGCCAATGTGTTGGATGTGTTTCGAATGTCTCGATCTCCTAGAAGTGACAGTTCAAGGGCCGAGTGGGGGCGTATTAGGTTTCTAGACATAAGTCTCGTTTGTTCTGACAACGCTTGTTCTGACAACCTATGTTGGAGCTACGAACCACGTGCTCAAGAAGCTTTACTTCCATTTCATTCGAATCATCATTCGAATCATTCGAAACTTACCAAGAGTGGTATCGCGACGATGTGCCTCAGCAACGCATTGAACAAATCTTGTGCCCACCTAATGAAGCAGCTTCCACAACCAGATTTCACGCCCGAAGGAATCTGGCTATCCAGATCATGCTTTAGTGACTGTCGCGGAGAAACAATTAAAATGAAGTCGCGGAACTGTAAGCTAGTGTAACGCACATGGCCGCGTAAAGAAAGAAACGAGACGCACCGCTGTAATCCCATGTGTTCACCAGCTGTCACATTACCTGAAGAAGGTGGCACTTCACGATAATATTAGGGTAGTCTTTTCGGTGCCCGATAAGCTCGGGAAACTGTGCGCGATGACAAATCCAGTCAGAGCAGAAAAAGTTGGTTTCACAAAAAAAGCATGCAAACAAATTTGTTGATTGCAAGAATTTTGTAATTTATCGTGTCCCGCTCCCTTGTAGAAGGCAATACATCGGTCAAACCAGCAGGTGCGTATATGAGCGATTAAGAAAGCACCACTACAAATCAAATGGACTGGCGCCTGGTGGGTTTCTAGCACTCCACGTTCATGCATGCGGTTGTCGACCATTGTTTCAGAAGATCGTCATTGTTGGTCAATATGAAGAAAAGATCACCCGTCTTATAGTTGAAGGCAAACTTATGATGCGCTTGGTGAGTTGTGTGTGAGCAAGCCATCGACAACAGTGTCACCTAAGGAGTTGGGGTTCTTGCGCAAGCGTTGATTTACAGTTTTATCCTGTCATGACTTTGCTTAGGTGAAATGGCTTTTTGCGCATTATCTGAGTGATCCTACGTGTTCGGCTGTCTGCCTGGTTTTGATGGTATATAAGCGGTCTGGTTCTTGAAATTAAACATGTTGCTGCTAGTAGCGCTGTGTGGTGTTCCATTGTGCCTTCTCGTGTCCGTGTTTCCTTTCGCGCTTCTTTCAGGACAGCGCGTTCGCTTGCATTCGGCTTAACGTTCCATTATGGCGCGTTCACACTTGGCCACGAAGGGGCCGAAAGCGGTAAAACTCACCGAAAATTCACTCGCTTCGCCGCTTAAGCGGTCGTAAAACCACGCGGCGAACCCGAAGCGAAAAATCGGTCCGAGACCAATTTTTCCACCACGCGAAAGCGGAACGCCTTTCCGTGACATACTTTAGCTGCACTAACTTAGATCACGTGACGTACACAACCGGCCGAAAATTCAACATGGCGGTCAAGCGGCGGCGGTGGCTCGCATCGGCGCATTTGCAAACTACCCGTACAGCACGACAAAACTCCCAGCCTCGACCAGGACACGCTCCTCAAGAGCCTGGTTCAGATTAAGATTGCCGAGAAGACTGGAAGTACGAGAAAGTGCTTCAGCAGCGAGTCGGCGTGGCCCAACGTATCTCGATTTTGCACAGGGTGATGCGCCGCCGCCGCTGCTGGCGTGTCCGCTTATGTGGTTTCTGCTGGTGTATCTCCCCAAACGACGGTTTGAAAAGGTGAAAGCTATCTCTTTTCTGTGTTTTGCATGCATAACTTGAAGTCGGTACGAAATTAAATGTTCAGGAAACGTGCAAAGTACAATTAATTCTGGAAGTGGGGAAGGCGGCTGCGGTGATGGCATACAGGAGAGGCAAAACAAATGTGAACGTTTTGGACGAGCACGAACACGGTTTTCCTTCCGGTCTGGCGTTTTCACTTTCTCTTCGCATCTCAAGTGTGAATGCGACCATTATAGTGTGCCGTGGTGTACCGATCTGCAGCGCTAGCGCATGAGTGTCTCAAAACTCTGCGCAAAATGACGCGCGCTCCCCCAATGAAAACAGGCATATCGGCAGGCAGCACCTTTTCTTTGATTAAGCGGCCGTAGTCGAGCTCGGAAAACACTTTAACCTGGGCCTAGAATCCTCGACGGCACTTTCAGTATAAAATAGCAAGTTGGGCTAGTTGGTGCTTGTTGATATTTGAAGAAAAAGAGAGTGCTCAGAAAGACGCAGAAAAAGAGAGGGAACACACAACTCACAACTGAAAGTTTATTAGAAGGAAACATGAATTTACGAGCGAAAAGCCACGCATAACAAGTAGGGTCAGAAAAAATTATGGAGTAATACGCTCAATAATAAAAGAAAACTCGTTTTTTTTGTGCATCTGAGGTTTGGCTGACACAAGACTAACGTGACTTGTTAATGCTAAAGGCTTCTGATACTTCACGTGTGATTTGGTCGTGGTGCTTAAACAGTACAATGGTGTTTTAAAAACCGGCTGTACAACCGCACGTGACGCTATCAGATGCCATATGGGAAGGTGAGTCGTTCTGTAAAGATAGATAGTGCTCACGCAGCCGTTTAATAACACAGGGGCCCGTTTGTCCAATCAAAGAAAGACCACAAGATAATGTGATGCGAGAGACAACCCCGACTGCCCATGCAACGTACTTATTTACATGGTTCACATCACACGTTTTTACATCTGGCTTGTTTTTATTCTCTACTTTTTTTAAACCACAGTGCCTATTCTTCTATTTATTGGGTGTCCTGAATATAATATCGACTTCGTAGCGGGAACGAACATTTTTTAACCTATGGGCAAGTTTTGCACATAAGGAATGACTGCGAACTTCTTTTTACCGGCATCAGCATCGGGCTTCCGTGCTACAAGTCTTTTAAAAATCGAATCAACTTAGCACACACAGCTACGAGTACGCTAACTGGGAATCCTGTTGCCTCTAGTCTTGCTCCTTGCTTCGCAATGCTAGAGCCCAGCACATGTTTGCATGATTTTTCCAGAGCGGATCTTAGGCAAGTAAAGGGGGTGCCTCTTTTACCACCTTTCACTGGGCTGATCTAAAATTAAGAAACGGTTTTGCTGATCGTGGTTCATAACACCAGCAAATATGGAACCCTTAAACCGCCGAAGGTTAAGATCAAGAAATTGCAGGGAGTCGTGCTTTGGAACCTCAGAGGCTTTTGTAGCTTGAGCTACACTGGCCGAGGTCGAACAGTTTTCCGTTGCTCTTGGTGAGCCATGGTGCGCATGCGTGAGGAGCAGTGACGTCAGACGGCGCACAGCTTGCGCGCCAGGGCCACCGCCGCCGCGCGCGCCTTGCCGGTCTGCGCATTCCAGGGAGTGACGTCATAGCCGCGGCAGATGCACTGGCGCTGGCGTGTGGCCAGCTGTGCGGCTCCGTTGCGCAGTAGCCAAGTCTGACGCTGCGCCGGAGCCGCTTGCTAGCGCCTCCCATTTTGTGCGCATGCGCAGAGGTATCAGTGGGGGTACACATATAGCGGGTCGTTTACCAGTACGATTTGGCCATCGAGAAGGAAAGCGAAATTGCTGCTCAGCGGCGCAGAAGAGCGGGGAAACTTGTCATTGGATTCCTAAGTAGTCACCTGGGAGTTAGCGGTTGATCGTAGGAAGAACGAACAGAAAAAGGCTAAACGTGCTGCGGAGACAGAGCAAAGGGGGGAACGTCTAGCAAAGCGGCGTCGCCAGGAGGCTGAGCGACGCGCCCGACCATCTCAGCAGCAGCAAAATCAAGACGCCGTCGTTGACGACAAGGCTCGCCGATTAACTGACTACACGGTGGAACTTAACGAAAGCGCCAGTGTGACTCGGACCTTCGAGATGGACTTCGTAAACAGTCCGTTTGAATATATGCGCGACGTGTGTGAATGACTGTGGCACTTGAAAGACTTGACGCCGGTAAGTAGTGCCATGCGTGAAGAGTTCAGCGGCGCCGCCTGAGTGTGGTAAAACCTTGGCGCTTAGCTCACGCCGAGCTATGTCACTGCTAATTTTAACACGAAAGTGTTTTATGCCGGGGTCCACCACGGCTCCACTGACGTAATTCCGTCACGGATATGACGTTTAAGATATAAAGACTAACATATGGCAAAGAAAAAACTATAAGAAAAAGTTCCGTCACCGGGAGTCGAACTTACGACCTCTCGATCGCCAGCGCGCAGCGCGAAACGACTCCGCCACAGACGGCATGTTCTCTGCTATGCTAACGGCGAGCTATTTATGTACACCACTTGCCGGTGGCGGTAATCCGAGATCGGCGGTAGAGCGGTTTTTCGTTATCACTAGCGAGATGGCGCGAAGTGCTCGAAGAGCGCGCTGTAAAAGTCGTCCCCACACGGATTAGCGCGCGCCTCGACAGGGCATGGTCGCTCTTGTGGGCACTTATCTCGTGATCTCGGTGGTTCGTACGTCTTGCGCTCTGCCTGCAAGTTTCCGTTGAGAGCACGAAGGTCACCTCGCTCACTGCAGCGGCCGCTTTTGCGAAAGGAGCGCGCTGCTCACACAGAAATAAGTTACAACTGAGACAGTTCGCGCTCATCCTGTGTATGTTCGTTCCTGTGTATAATTACGGCGTAGTGGCCACTGAACAACTGTACTCGCAGCAGACACTCTAGGACACTTTGAAGCGGTGAGTGTTACGCGCACAGTCGTTCGTTTCCTTACGGCACGGTTGAGGCATGCACCGAGAACCGAGGCCAAGCTAGCAATGGAGGAGGCGATGAGCACGGGGCCGGATTACGCTATCGCGTTCTACTCTTGAAGGCTAAGCTGGACACGCCTTTTTCTTAAGAACCATGACAATTCATGCCTCATGTATTGTCAAACCGTGAATAAACTTCGAACTTCAAACTGTGGAGAAGCCAACTTGTCTGCCGTTTGTTTCTTGGCTAGTCGCGCGGTGGTGTTTTGAGCGACTAGGCAATGTAGCATCTGCGAATGTTCTCACTGCACCGCTGTCTTCGTTTCCTCCTGTTCGATGAATTCATAGCAGCTTCGATGAGTGCCTGCTGCAGCCTATCGGCCCCATCGTTGTTGAAAGGGGCTGGCAAAGGTGAAATAGACGCTGGAGAATTAGGAGCAGCACAAAAGAAAAAAAGCAAGAATTCGTTCATGGGATAAGCTTTCTCACAATGCGCATTATATTGAACATCAAAAGAAATGAAGCTAGATTTGTGTTCTATTGGCTGCTTCGTAGTCAATAAAGGTTTACTTTCGAGAACTACTGTCAGCAGCGTAGTGAAATATATGCGCATAGGCTCCGCCAAGTTGCGTTTGCTGCCACAGCACACGCGGCCCGTTATAGAGGAAATGGTAAACCGTCTAGCGTGTTTTCAGCATCTAACGCACAACACTAGACAAAGACCGAGTGCCAACCGACGAGGACACGCGCTGTCTTTAAAGGCTTTCCCTCCGTGATTATCATGTGTTTTTCGCAAGATGCTAAAATATTAGCGCAGCTTGCACAAAGTCACACAAGGCTGTGTCACAGCAGAGTTGGTGGACTAGAAGGAGAAGAGGACGTAGATGAGGAAGATCATGAAGACAGGGCGTTCCTCTTCATGAAGATGATAGTTCTTTCTACGCCACACGGCAAACTATACGTGCTATACTGTGCTTTGGCTTTGCTTTCTCTGTTTCCTTGTGCGTGTCCTGTTTTGTGTATGTTGCGTTATCTCTCTTTCTCTCTCTGCATATTTTTCTATGTTTTTCTGTCTTTTTATTTACATTAACCCTTTTTTTTATCTCCCTGTTTCTTTCTCTATCTTTGCTTCTCTATCTCTCTCTGCTTGTAGTCGGTCTCTCGCCTTCTATCTTTTATCTGTGTTTTAGGAGCTTGCTCCTAAAACACAGATGAAATCCTTTAAGATCATTGTGCTGGGTTGGTCTGTCGTCCCTCCTGCCGTGTACGCTAGTTCTCATTGCTCCCGCTAGAGGCGCAGCTCGTTCTCAACTTCTCGCGCCTCGAGAGCCCATCATGAGCTGCGCGAGAGGCGCGGCGCGTAAGTGGTAAAAACAATGATGATTGTGAGGGATGATGATGCCGCTACATGTGCTCTCGGCGCGTGCAATAGTTGAATAGGAGACTGCTGGAGGGACGCGCCTTAGGTAGCGCCCCCTCTTGGCGCGCTTTCTTTCTCTTTAGCCGGGCATCACTCAGTGCACTTCGCTAGCGCTACTCATCATGAACACCGAAGAAGCCAAGGCAGCAGCGCGGAGGGCTCGCAATGCAGCAGCGGGCTCACCGCCATGACCCTGCCGTTAGAGCGCGCGAGGCCGAAGAGAGATGCCAGCGCCGACAGCAAGCAACAGCACCGAGGCGACGACAGCAAGAAGCCTCGCTTCTGCCGCCGCCATTATACAAAGCCATTATACCAAAAGGAAACATTCCCTCGAGCTTATGTGATCCGTTAGGCTCTTGAACAAAATGCATATACTGCATCAATATGCGAATTTGTATATATAGTGCATCGATATGCAAATTAAACATTGTGTATATAATGTGTATCTACAATCACACCACAAACCTCCTGTCACTTCTTTATATGATGATGGTTGAGCAGTGTGCAGAGGATTCACGGTTTACCGGATTTAAACATTGTAGCAAACTACTTTAGCATCATTCCCTTCGTGGATATGCTGGATTTTTTTCGTGCGCTATTTCTTTGTCTATCTCTGTCGTTTTTGTATCTCGCCTACTATCTCTATCTCTGTTTTTCTGTCGTTTCCTCTACTTTCTTCCTTTCAGTCTCTCTTTCTTGCTATTTCTTTCTATGTCTTTGTTCCCTGGCTCTCTCTTTCCGTGCAATCGGTCTATGCCTCTATCTTTTTCTCTGTTCCTCAATTTCTTCTTTCTCTCTCTTTCTCTCTCTCTCTCTGTTTATATATTTGTGGCGAAGCAATTGGTACTGCTTAACGGTTGCGCTCTCCAGCGGCTCCTAGTGGGTCGTCCTCTTCTAAACGCCGCTCGCGCTCTCGGAGCCCGTGCTTTGCCTTGACTGTCGCCATAGTGCATTGTCGCCGAGTGCCGTCCAATAAACAGCTTAACAAATTGGTGGAGAGTGCTGTGCTCCCATTCAATGCCCCTGGAGCTTCGTTCCCGTACTCTGCCATCTACCATGCCTCAAGACGCCGCTCAGCAAACGCCGCCTCCCACACCGACCACATGTCCCGGTGTCCCACGCATCCGCGATCCACCTATCTTCACTGGCGCCGATGGCACCGACGTGGAGGACTGGCTCGCAATTTACGAGCGCGTGAGCGTACCCAACAAATGGGACGAAGCAGGCAAGTTGAGCAACTTGGTCTTCTACCTCGCGGGAGTAGCAAGCTTGTGGTACAACAACCACGCGTCCGATTTTGCTACTTGGTCGGATTTCAAGACCGCCGTCATCAACGTTTTTGGCCGCCCTGCAGTTCGTAAGCTGCAAGCAGAACAGCGCTTACGCGAACGAGCTCAGCAGGCCGGTGAATCTTTCACCAGTTATATCGAAGACGTCCTGGACTTGTGTAAGAAAGCCAACGGCACCATGTCCGAGTCTGACAAGATCCGGAACATTATGAAGGGCATTGACGACGATGCCTTCACCATGTTGCTCGCTAAAAACCCTTCCACCGTGGCCGAGGTCATAACACTGTGCCAGAGCTACGAGGAGCTCCGCCGGCAACGTTCGATGACCCGTCGCTCTCCATCACGCGACGAAGAGCTTGCTGGCTTGGCGGCCATACCTGACCAGGCCACGCTGCTGGCAGAAATGAAGGCATTCGTGCGCGAGGAAATCGCACGCCAGTTCTCTCTCCTGGCCTTCGCCCACCCGCCGCACGTTCAACAGTCGTCGACGACCCTTCTTCCTCCCATCCGCCGAGCGATTGAGCAGGAAATCGCGGAGGTGATGCCTGAGTACCACAGCAACCTCCGGCTCCTGCGCCACAGAGTTACGCTCAGGTTGTCGCCAGGACGCACCAGGCAATCCCTGCGGCTGCACCGTTGAGTTACGCCGAAGCCGCCGCTAGACCTCCGTCCTTCGAAGCGGGCGTGCCGGCTACGTATGCTGCCGTCATCCCTAGGCCCCGACTGCAACCCACCTTGCAGTCATTTCAGCAGCCGCCCCGTCAATCGCATCCTGCGACGTGGGCGGGACCTGCCCCGGCGAACCGATGGCGCACACCCGACAATCGGCCCATCTGCTTTGCATGCGGTTATGCCGGTCACGTGGCCCGTTACTGCCATCGCGTGCAGCCGCCTCGAGTCGCGTCAACCACCACCAGCCAGTCCAGCCGTGCATTCTACGACCCGCCTATGTCGCCGACGTCACGCCCAGCTCCATCCACTCGCCGCTCTCCGTCTCCACGCCGTCGCTCACTGTCACCAATGCGGCCACGTTCTGTCGCACGAGAGCAGGAAAACTAGTCGTCGCAGTCCACGAGGCAAGGGCTGCGACGCTATCGAACTGTAAAAGCCCTCAGCGAAGTCCATCGAATGTCATAGACGTGTTTGTGGACGGTGTTCGCGCATCTGCCCTTGTCGACACTGGAGCCGCCGTATCCGTTATGGACGCAAAACTTAGCCGCTTACTTCGAAAAGTGACGACGCCACTTTCTGGGATGTCCCTCCGTACCGCCAGCTCCCAGAGTATTAGGCCTACAGCAGTATGCACTTCTCGCGTCGTCATTCAGGACGTTCTGTACGACGTCGAGTTCATCATAATTGCTGCATGCTCCCACGACGTCATCCTGGGATGGGATTTTCTCTCCCGCCACGACGCCATAATTCACTGCGCACCAGCCGCCCTCGAACTCTCACCGTTCTCACATTTGACGCCGGCAGACAGTCCATCGGCATTCACCAAGACCCTCGTCAAAGACGATACCAAAGTTCCTCCAAACTCGTCGACGGCTGTGCCAGTTCTGCGCCGGTCTCTGCGACACAATTGCACTCCTTTCGCCATCTGACCGCGTTTGCACTAGGAAAGGGTTGCTGGTACCTTTCGCGACCGTGCAAGTCACTCAGGTAGCACCGCTATTTTTGTTACCAACCCATCCCCGCACATTGTTACGTTGGTGCGAGGGGAATGTCTCGGCAGAGTGGAGCCCCTCGAAGACGCACAAGTTCTGGACGCACCCGATGACTCGCACTGCACCAGTTCCCGTACCATCAGTGCCGTTTCCACGTCTGATTCCTCACCCGCGGATGTATTTGGTCCCTCCATTGCTGACAACCTTACGTCGGTCCAGCGTTCCCAGCTTCTGTGCCTGTTGGAAGAATTTCGTTCTTCTTTCGATGTCGGGCAAACTTCTCTCGGCCGCACGTCCGCTGTTACGCATCGCATCGACACTGGCGCCCAACCACCACTGCGGCAACGTCCATATCGCGTGTCTCCCACAGAACGTCGGGTAATTAATGAGCAAGTGGACGATATGCTTCGACGCGACGTTATTCGACCCTCGGACAGCCCGTGGGCGTCTCCTGTTGTTCTCGTTGCCAAGAAGGACGGTTCTGTGCGCTTCTGTGTGGACTACCGAAGGCTCAACAAGATCACTCGGAAGGATGTTTATCCACTGCCGCGAATCGACGACGCGATTGACAGCCTCCAAGGAGCAGAATACTTTCATCTCTCGATTTGCGCTCGGGGTACTGGCAAGTACCCATGGCTGATGACGCTCGACCGAAGACAGCCTTTGTCACGCCCGACGGCTTGTACGAGTTCAACGTCATGCCGTTTGGTCTGTGCAATGCGCCCGCGACCTTCGAGCGCATGATGGACACCGTTCTGCGCAACTTGAAATGGCACACGTGCTTGTGTTACCTGGACGACGTCGTCGTTTTCGCTCCGGACTTC
Organism: Rhipicephalus sanguineus; assembly: GCF_013339695.2. Taxonomy (NCBI): domain Eukaryota; kingdom Metazoa; phylum Arthropoda; class Arachnida; order Ixodida; family Ixodidae; genus Rhipicephalus; species Rhipicephalus sanguineus. Next base: position 22,158 of record NW_023615554.1, on the reverse strand, counting down.
TCCACGCATCTTCAACGTCTGCGGCATGTTTTGACGCGTTTGACCAACGCCGGCCTCCAACTGAACCTGAAGAAGTGCCGATTTGCAGCACGGCAGCTGACAATCCTAGGCTACGTCGTGTCCAAGGAAATCCTTCCCGATCCGGCCAAGCTTCGGGCCGTGGCCGAATTTCCCAAACCTACGTCCGTCAAAGAACTGCGCAGTTTCGTAGGACTGTGCTCCTATTTTCGACGTTTCATACGCAACTTTGCCACCATCATATCGCCGCTGACGAAGCTCCTTGGAAGTAACGGGCCCCTACATTCGTGGTCGTCCGAATGCGACGACGCGTTCGCAAAGCTCCGTCGTTTTTGACGTCTCCTCCCACACTACGACCCTACGGCCCCAACGGAGGTACACACGGACGCCAGCGGTGTAGGCCTCGGTGCTGTTCTTGCGCAACGCAAACCAGGGTTCCCCGAATATGTCGTCGCCTACGCAAGTCGTACGCTTACTAGAGCCGAGACCAATTACACTGTCACGGAAAAAGTGCCTGGCGATCATCTGGGCCCTTACAAAATTCGACCTTATTTGTATGGTCGCCCATTTGATGTCGTCACCGATCACCACGCACTATGCTGGCTGTCGTCATTGAAGGATCCCTCGGGCCGTCTCGCCCGTTGGGCACTTCGCCTGCAAGACTACGACATCCGCGTGCTGTACCGCAACGGACGTCAGCATGCTGACGCCGACGCCCTCTCGCGCTCCCCTTGCCTGACGACAATGCCTCCTGCTCAGTGTCTCACACTGCTGTTTCTTCTATCGATGTTCACACCATCGCTACCGAGCAGCGCAAGGATAAATGGATCGCTTCGCTAATAGACTTGCTCACTGATCCGTCGACAACACCAACCACTCGCGCGTTGCGTCGTCAAGCCCACCATTTCGCCATTCGTGACGACCTACTGCACCGGCGCAATTACAACGCCGACGGCCGCCAGTGGCTACTTGTGATACCCCGAAGTCTGCGTGCTGAAATATGCGAGTCCTTCCACTCTGATCCGCAATGCGCGCACTCTGGGGTATCCAAAACTTACCACCGCATTCGACAACGATACTTCTGGCGAGGGATGTACCGCTACGTGCAAAGTTCGTCCGCTCCTGCCTCGATTGCCAACGCCGAAAACCTTCAACGCACTGTCACCAGTCGGTCTACAACCATTACCTTGCCCTAACCGTCCGTTTGGGCGCGTGGGCATCGATTTGTATGGACCACTTCCTCTGACGTCGGCTGGTAACCGTTGGGCCATCGTCGCCGTTGACCATCTAACGCGATACGCCGAAACCGCTGCCCTCCCAGCGGCTACAGCGCGTGATGTTGCCTCCTTCCTGCTACACCGATTCATGCTGCGTCACGGTCCACCCCAGGAGCTTCTCAGCGATCGAGGCCGTGTCTTCTTGTCGGAAGTCGTCGAAGCCATTCTCAAAGAGTGCCATGCTGTTCATCGCAAAACTACTGCTTACCACCCGCAGACGAATGGCCTAACCGAACGCTTCAACCGCACGCTCGGCGACATGCTCTCAATGTACGTCGCCGCCGATCACACAAATTGGGATGCCATTCTGCCCTTCGTCACCTACGCCTATAATACCGCCCCTCAGAGCACTACTGGTTTTTCACCCTTCTTCCTGTTGTACGGAAGGCACCCGTTGCACACCATTGACACGATACTACCCTACAAGCCGGATCCATCTGATTGTGCGCCTATTTCTGACACAGCCAGGCTTGCTGAAGAGTGTCGCGAGCTTGCAAAGGCCTTTACAACGCACGAACAAGAGCGGCAGAAGAGCCTTCGCGGTGGCACCACCACTTCTGAGTCCACGTTCCTCCCCGGAGCGCTCATGGCTCTCGGTCCCTACCACTGCAACCGGCCTCTCTTCAAAACTACTGCCGAAATACGAAGGCCCTACCGGGTCGTCGAGCGCACGTCCCCGGTCAACTACCTGATCGAACCCATCGAACCAGCTTCGGACATGCGCCGTCGAGGGGCGACATAGTCAACGTGGAGCGCCTCAAGGCCTACTATGACCCACTCATAGTAACGAGCTGTTAGGTCGCCGGACGGCTCCCTTTTCGTACCCGGGGTAATTGTGGCGAAGCAATTGGTACTGCTTAACGGTTGCGCTCTCCAGCGGCTCCTAGTGGGTCGTCCTCTTCTAAACGCCGCTCGCGCTCTCGGAGCCCGTGCTCTTGCCTTGACTCGCCATAGTGCATTGTCGCCGAGTGCCGTCCAATAAACAGCTTAACAATATATATATATATATATATATAGATATATTATATCTATATATCATGCTGGGCAGTATCGAAGATACATGTATCTTCGATACTATCTTAGATACTCTTTGGGTATCTTGTATCTGTATCGCGATACGTCTCGGAAAACAAGTATCTGTATCTGTATTTCTGATACATTGAAGAATGTATCGTGTATCTTAAGATACAAGATACCGTGGTCGCACCACCACCGTGCCAAGCAATAAACGTTGGGTGAGCTCCGCTTCTCAAGCTGATACTGCTGCCACTAAATCACCACAATAAATCTAGAGGCAGTGACGTTATTTTATCTTTCCGCAAGAGTTTTAAAGCGAGAATAGCCGATAAGCTCTGAGCGTCCCTATATATTGGTTGAGCAGAGTTACGAGGTGGCGCTCGCGTCGTCTCGATAGAAAAGCGCGCGAACGTCTGCACCCAGCCGAATTTTTGTTTAATCGTTTTTTTTAGTTTATCAGTGCCATGACACTTGGCACTTAGCCACTCTCCAGTGCCGCGTACTGGAATGCGTAAGGGGTCTTTCGCACACCTGCTGATGCCGCTGTAAAATGATTATCGAAGTTCCTCTTGTGTGGTGCTTCGTTACGAAGTCTGAAGAATGCAAGAATGGCGGGTTGCTTTGCCTCTCGTGGTTTTCACACATCCCTGATTTGAAGCATCTCGTGGATGTAAGTTTGCATTACATGCAATGAGATTGACTTATACAGATAAGATTCTAACAACTATAGCACCCACGTTACCGATGCTGGATTTAACAGAACAAGCATTAACCTAACAGAGCCTATCTTAGCGTACGTAATCGCAATTTGATTGTCAGCAGACGTGATTCCTTAGCTGTCCTTGTTTTCCATCCCATACACTGGCTATGCCTCTATATAGTTTTGTCTGCTTACTGCAATATGCCTTTAACGTGCTGCCAAGGTAAACTCTCTGCTTTATTCTTACTTTTAACTGTCTGCGTCATTTCTGCTGCTGTTCTTCTTCAAGTGGATTATAAGTTTATATACTTATAATCCACTTGAATTTACTGTTACGCAAAGTTGATGCTGTGAACAAATATATAATAATCCGGGCTCTCCTGGGGTATACACTAATGATAATTCTGCTTACTGCTAAGTGAAATAACAAAATTGAGTTTGCATTATAATAACGTATATTATTAGGTGCCATCTAAAATACGTTCGCAAAGATATTCGAGAAACACTGCTACACCGAATGCTCCTTTTTTCTCATGAGCGTTCCAAAGCGTCGTTTTACGGCATTTTCCATAGGCACTGAATTTAATTGTCGTAGCTATTAGGGGTAACCCGCCGCGGTGGTCCAGTGCTTATGGTGCTTGACGGCTGGCCAGAAGGTCGCGGTAGCCGGATTTCGATGGAGGGAAAATGATATAGGCCCGTGTGCTTATATCTAGGTTTTAGAACCCCAGGCGGTCAACATTTCCGGAGCCCTCCATATAGCGTCTTTCATAATCATATCGTGGTTTTTCGACGTAAAACGCAACAATTAATATTAGCTCTTGGGGGCGCCTCCTGTATGGTGTTTCTGTACTTATTCGCTGTGTTTGATACGGAACCGCTTTTCTATTTCACTTAGATATATAGTTTTCGTTGTTTAGGCTTCCCTGATTTCCTTTCCTGTTGCTAATCACCAGGTAATCGGATCTATAAGTGTCAATAACGTGAATAGCGGTGGGGTCCTGCAGCGTTTTCGCAACTGTACAATACGTCTGAAACGTTTCTGGGCTGCACATGTTCTTGGTGACGTGCACCTGTCCGGTGATCCGTTACCGCGAAAACCATAATATGTTTCCCGGCAAGGTAGAACTCGACAGCGGTTTTTGCACCATTGTGCGGAGGCTTCTTATTGAAGTTCACATGGTTAGTTGACAACCCGCTCGCTGGTCAGCAAGCAGAGCAGCAACTAGCTCCCATCAATCACAAAAGCTGCAAGCAAGAACCGCTGTCATGTTAAGCAGCTAAAACAACGCCAATAAGTTGTTTCGGAATGAAACAGATATACCTTGAACAAGTACAAAACTTTTGAGATAGTAATACAATTTTCATTCAAATGAAACACAATCGGTTGCAGTTAATAAATTTTCAAGCGAAGATTTATGTGCATAGGCGTTTAATGCTGCATTACATAGATATATTAACAAATTTGAGAATTTATCGTATCGGATAAAATCAGTGTTGCAGTATCTTGTATCTGTATCTCAAATACTTCTTGCCTGAGTATCTTGTATCGTATCGCGATACAATTTCAAAGTATCTTTGCCCATCCCTGATATATATATATATATATATATATATATATATATATATATATATATATATATATATATATATATATATATATATATATATATCGGTAGTTGGTCTCTAGCCTCCTTCTTCGGCGTTTCTACCCTTTCTTTTGAAATAATATTGTTCCTATTTCTATTTGTCTGCCCATCTCTCCCTCCTCCTGTCTCCCTCTCTGTACTCATTCTCCCACCTTCCTGTTTTCCTCCAAACCCTCGCATCTCACCTCATCACGCTCACAATTCTCTATCCCACTAGTAGCGTACGTGCCTGGATAGCCATTCCCACCACCTTGCTGTACTATACTATAAGAGGCTATCCTCTGTGCTGCCAGCATGCGTGGATACTCGAGTGTTTAGGACGCTCGCATTCACATCGTGTTTACGAGAGTTAGAATCTCGCCTCGGCAAGGAATTTTTTTTTTGCCTACAAATTCTGTGTAGTTATTCTTCCTTTCCCTCTATTTCTTTCTGCCTCTCCGCACTCGTTCTCTGGGCCATCAAGTTATTGCATCTCTCGCTGACCAATCGGCGCACTTCTGGTGGCGAAGCAGAAGAGGAAGAAGAGGACGAAGATGGTGGGCCGGTTCATCACGATGATCGTTTTCTATCTGCGACACACAGCCAACCTCGACATTAACAGCCCTGCTGTAAAATGAACATAGCAATATTACCAAGCTTACGTTAATCCGTTTAAAGCATGATGCAGTCTTTCACGGAACTGCGGTAAGCCGTCTTGCTTAGATGGGAAATTAAATAGTGGCGTTGTCATTAAGGGTTCTTCTTTTAAATTCGAATGCATTTCTTAGTCGGGCTATGTGAGGCATCCGGCGTTGTCCGCGCGCCTCTCCGTCTCACTCCCTCTCCCATAGCAACAGCTGCCGGGGCGTGCGAGGGTAGGCGCAGTGCTTCGCCGCTCCTTCTCTCGCCGTTCTCTCTCTCTCCTCCCTGCGCCACCGCCTCAATGCAGTGCGTTTGAAACGCATTTGTAGCGTTTGTGCTGCCTTGGCACAGCCTCAAAACAGCGCGTTCTAAACGCGTGTGTGCTGCATTGAAGGCGGTGGCAACATCCCTGAGGTGCTTACGAACGCACGTAGGAAGCGTTCGTTGAAAGAGGCGCCCAAAAGGGAGACACTTGAGTGTGTCGATGTGTCCAGCTTTACGCCATCAAAATTACTACGAGTGTACTCTCGGCGCAAGAAATGCATTCGCATTTCCTCACGATTCCCTTCGGGGAGGTGGAGGCACTTTTCTTTTCATTGTTTTTAGAAAAGCGGTCGATTTAGAGCACTGCGTGCTCTATATGTGGGAGCAGTAAGCAGTCCGCTTATCGCTGCAATTTTAACGCATTAATGCCTATGCAGAACTAGCGGTTGGATTTTATCGAGATTTTGCTTTTATTTATTTACTATAGTAAGCGATGACATCTGCAAATTTTCATAAAGTTGCATTTATTTTTTCTGAATATATGATACCATACTTTAGAAAGTACACTGGGCTCTTGCCATGGGCAAGCTTATTTGGGGCAAGAATAGAGAACACCCAAGTTCCTTGCCAAAATAATACCAATGTTATCTTGGCGCATACAACTTCTCGTAGGACCAACGATTTATGGAAAGCGTAATGTCACACTTTTCGCAACAGCAATTCGATCTTTTGCGACGACCGTGAACTGTTTTTCAAGCTTCTTGCTAAAATGTCCATACGGATGGAGGCTAATTGCAAGCACAACGCTGTAGGCTTTGATACTTCTGTTTGGTACAACAAGGCGTAGGCACTCTGTTACTCTTATGCGTGTGAATGACAGTAGTCCGTGCTTAGAGGGTATGCTAATACCTGCTGTGGGTTACCAGAAGCTATTTACCCAAATGTTCAACGTGGCTGCCGTCCATCTGGGTAAATCACGAATGAAAAGTCTGTACTTATTCGCAGTCTGAGCGCGGCGGCCAACCATTCTGACACCATTGCTACAGCGGCTGTAGAAGTTTGACGGTGGCTTTACGTTTTAGGGTCGAAGCACCTTAGGGTCTCGGCGTGTGGGCTCGCATCGTCGCCTGCTGTCGGGGCGTGCATCGTCGTGTCCTGTCAATTTGCCTGAGCGCAAGATAGGGCGCCAAGGCCTCAGTGCTCGCCGTGTGGCAAGAGAGCGAACGGCGCGCGTTGACTATGGAAACGCTCTTTCTGCGATGAACGCTGACCTACCAGCTGGCACGAAACGAGAACGCGCCCTCGCCCGCGAGATAGAATGCCGACGCAGGCAGCGTCTGCTAGCGAATTTCTTGATTGAAAATACCGACTGATCGCGCTGCACAAACGTTCGCCGGCCACCCCGTATAATATGTACTGGATCTTGACCTGCAATGTAGTGCCGGCGGGAGATTTCTATTGTGTGTTGAACAATAGAGATTCGCAGCGTGCACGTTAACAAAGGCGGACTGCGAGTCCATGTGCCTAATCTTTCTTCTGTCTCTCATTGCCCATTAGCAGTGATATTACTGTGGGAAACACCGGCGCACAGCATGCTTCGCCCCTCCTCATGTTTCAAGTTAGTGGAGCTGAAACGCCCTTCCCTACATGCTTGGCCCCTCCCCAATTTTTTTTTTCATATCTGTGGGTGCCACCTGCTTTCAGAGCACAGCAGCTAGACTGTCGTAGTTCATCGGCACAGGAACTATTGGATTGTCTTTGCCCTTTACGAAAAGAACCTCGTTTCCTGCATCAAAACAGAATCAGTGTTCCACAAGTTTCTTTTTTTTCACCTTTTTTGCCCTTCGCGGACGGCATGCATTCGTACCGTCCTCGTCCCCTTCTAGTTAGTCTTCAGGTTAGAGTTGCGAGTGACAATGAGTAACATCAACAGGCTCACGTTAGAGTGCCTCGATGCCCGTGCCGCCCGCTTTCAGTGGTGTCAGCTTTTCAAAGGGAAGGTGCCGCAACCTGCGGCCTCGGTGGCAGCGTGGCCGCCATTTGACTCATCTACCGGTCACTTGTGCGTGGCGTGCGCGCTGTTGTTAGGTCGTGCTCGTTTCCCTCCAGTTTTATGCGCTCGCTACCGTCACCATGGCCGGATGTTGCGTGCCGCGGTGCATCAATCATTCCAAGAGCGCTGGTAGCTGAATGGTGTTCCAAGAGACCCAAACAGAAGGCTCCTTTGGACAGTAAAAATCAAACATGACAAGTGACATCTCACGAACGCTCATCCAATTGCAGCGTAAGTTTACAGCCGGTATTTCGAATGCACATGCAAGCAAATCTTCTGCCGGCGTCAACCTTGCGTAAGATAATGGACACACTGATATCAGATGTATGCTTAAAGATTTGGGCTCACGTGTGCATGAATCCTGCATTTTACTTCGTAAACGTTCCTTCCTGCACTTGGTTGGTCCTGTATCTACCTTTGATATTTTGCTTCCGCTTTTTTATTCAATTGTATGGACACTCTCGGCTGATGTTTGCCGTCGCCGTCTGTCGACGCCGTCATGTCCCGGATATGTATATGTATGCATATATATAAAAGGCACAAAGAAAAATAAAGCAGAAGAAAGAACTCTGAAGTACCCGACCGCGGACTCGAACCAGTAACCCCTCGGTCCCCAGCGCGCAGCGTTAGACAACTCAGGCACACGCCATTTATGCGCCGGCGAAATAACGGCGAGCTATTCATATACACGATGTACCGCTGGTTGTAAGCAAATCTCTGAGGAGCATGAGCGTGTTTTCTATCACACAACGCTCCTAATTTTCTTTCAATTTGAAAACTGCCCTTAAGACGCGCACCAACAAAGTGTCCCTTTTCTGAACCCACTAGTGATGTGGAAGGAAAAAAAGGCAGAGAACACCGGGCACGCCTTGAATCAGACGCTCCCTGTGGTAGGAGAGGCAAAGGTCACTGCACGCGCCGCAGTTTAAAAGAAGAAGAAATTCATCACAGCGGGTGGCTCGCATACCCTTCTACGTGCTGAGCTCTGAACGCGATGTTACTATGCGGAAATGATCTTCCTGGAGTGGCCGTATTCTCTTACACCGTGTTGTAGTTACGCGAGATCGGATACAAAACAGTTAGCTACCAGCCTCACTTCGTGTAACACTACAATTGGTTGCCTATCGCTTCATTTCTTCGCCCTTGTGGTGAAACTGACTTTTTTTTACAGAGAGAAAGGCACAGTGTTAACCATGATAATCAACATCAACGCGTCCGTCACAGGCTAGTGCCTCCTACACAGTAAAGCCATAATATTTTAGAGCAGCGCTTCTTGTCCTTTGTCCCGTCTTCTGCGCTGCTCTAAAATATTATGGAACCTTACCAACTAGCCCAACTGTCGACCTTGCTACAGTAAACAGTTTACACCCTTACGGGGGTTTCGCCATGTATATAACTGATACCCTTACATTTTAAGAAAAGGGTGTTGTTCATTTATGAAAACAGCCATACGATAATGTGTTGCGACTGGCCTAACACCCAAATAGTGGGTTGTTTCCAATGACCGAAACACCCTTATACAAAAAAAAAACCTGAAAAATAAAATCAACCAGTCAGGGAACACGCAGTCTGACAGACGACATCAGCATGGACGATGCACGCACGCGCCAAACAGTACACACAACAGGGCGTATTGTAAATACCCCATGGACGGAGCGCTCTCGCTACACAGCCTAACACTGACCATCTGGTACATATAGCCATAGCAGCTCAAGCCGCCGTGCAGTACCGGTGTGGATATTCCTGTTCCGCATAAATGAACAATAGACATTACGAGAGTAGGCGTAAATTTGTGGTATGCTGGTATGAACAAGGACATTTTAATCAGCGAGTCCTAGTCATCATCTGGCACACTTCGATATGGGCCAATGGTGTTTCGATAAACCATCTAACCCCAAACTCCTAAGGAGGTTTAGTTATAACATCACCCCTTAAAGGCTATTTGGGGAAGGGAAACACCCTTACATGCTAATTCTTGCAAATTTTGGTTAGGCAAAAGGGTGTTTCGCTCGCTTCAAGCACCTTAGGTATGCAAAGTGCATTACAGTGTATATAAAAAATTAGAGAAGGTGATGCACAGTCAAAGCATGCAGTCGCCACTGCCGCACCGCACCACTCGTTCAAAAATTCCCATCGTTCCGGCGCGTGGATGACGGATGATTCGGGCGTCCGTTCACTGCTGTGAACGGGCGCCCGAAAATTGTTGGGCCCCGAGTACCCATTGAGATAAAGCACTACTGCTAGACCGTAGATGGAGTTTAGGTGAAGCGACGGCGCGTTGTAATGGAGAGAAATCGGGGACCTCTTTCCCTTTCTTGCCGAAAGGAGGCGCACGCGGGACGGTGCCGCCGGGCTATACCCAGCGCAAACCTGACACTTCTAACATTCGGTGTTTTAGCGTGTATAGCGATATCGCAAGGCCCTGTGAGGATTGTGTGGCATTGTAATGTCATACGCATAAGTTATATATAAGATTTCGTAGTGTTTTATGCATGACGGTTCGGCATAAGGCGTGAAGCTCATAACACCACCTTCGGCCTCGGCAACACCATGGCCTAGGCGATCGTGCCCGCATTTTGTCTACAAAAGTTAATCTGCAGTTGCGTGACGCGTGTTGCATTCACCCTTCATTTGCCCTCGAAAGATTAATTTATGTATTAGCGGTCAGCACCATATAAAGAGCAGGTATCATGCGTAAGGGGCATTTCGCATATGTGATCAAGTGACCCTACAGAATCGTTTACTACGAACCGCTTATTTTGCAAATTCCGTAAACATTTGCGAGAAGACGAATGCTTTCATGTAATGGAATAGAATAACTCTATTTAGGTCTTTTGGGGCGTGCACTAGCATGTGACGCGCCGCTCCAACGTCGGAAAATACAGGATTCAAAGAGAATGCAATAAAGTGGGCGACAGCTTGTGACCGATGGCTACGAAGCCGCTCTTTGATATATTCAAACTAAATGGACTGCAAGATATACAGTAAAACCTCGGTGATACGAATCTCGCGGGGTTACCAAAAATATTCGTATCATCCGAAATTCGTATCACCAGAAAACATGGAAATTAGAATGCGACAACAGGAAGTTGGCATACGTTTTGATTTAGTGTTTCTCAGGGCCGCAGCGACGTCACGAACAGCTCTGAATGATTGCAAGTAAAGTTTTCAGACGTCAACAATCATACTTGCACTCGTAATATACAACATATGCGCGCGTATGTAATTATTGAATCAGATGTGTTTTGCCCCGTGACCACTAGTAGCCCCTTCCTAATCTTACTACGCTTTTTTGCATAACACCAGAGTACTGCGGCGAAAGTGATTTAAGAAGCGCTTTGCACACGATAGATAGAGGCCAAGCTCCTTCGCCAAGACCATCCGTTTCGTCTCTTGGGGTCTTCGCCCACCTTCAATGGGACTTCATGACGGACCCGTGGCCCAAGTTTCAGTCTTGTTTCATAGAACGTCTGATTTGGGGGACATGACTTGCATCGACGTGGCAGGCACGTGTTAACACAGTACAAAGACGCTGCTGCCTCGAGCACAGGAGCACGCCCTGAGCACGCTTCAAACGCGTCGGAAAAAAAAGTGCGACTTCAATGTCATCTGTAATCTAACGCGAAGGCGCCTAAGGCCTCAAAGGTTCGCGCGCACTATCTCGGAGTCAACGACGCACCGTTGATGGTCGCGCAGCACGCATGCCCGCGCCCGCGCGCGACTGCCGCGTCTTCCGCGACAGCGCGGGCAGCACCTGTTCCTACCTGTGAACTAGCGTACTTCGTATCAAACGTCGCGGGATGCAAATCGGTTCGCAACAACCGTACTCCAATATATTGCAGGCTAATGGGCCTTGGCCGGGCCCACAGAAAAATTCGTATCACCCCGAAATTCGTACTAGCCGTGATCGTATCACCGAGGTTTTACTGTATACGTTATGGTGCGCCAAGAATTTTATCACAGTACTGGCACGATCTACGAATTTTACATATTTTTGCCTGAAAAAGCTTCTGTAGCTCGAGTATTGTATGGTTCGGCCATGGCCTGAGATGCATCTTGAGAAAAGGCGAACATCTTCCTGACAGATTTTTTAGTGGAGACCGGACTGGATAAGCGCCTGTGATAGACAGCCAGGGATTGATTTATATGAAAGGTGTTAGTGCATATACTGATAGTAGAAAAGGAAGGTGTGCGGGTGAACAGTTTATGACAGTGTGAACTGCTGCAAGGAAACTGTGTATTCGTATGATATTTGAAGTGATTTCAGTGTGCGGATTGTTCATGTTTAGGTGCCGTTCAGTATTATTCTTTTTTTTTTCTCGCTGCATAACTTCGTGATATGGAGTAGCCCGAGGCAATATGGACCTCAACCTCTCCACAGCAAAACAGTTAGAACAGAACAGAACAGAACAGAACAGATGATACGAAATATTGTAGAATGGTACTCAAGAGAGTTGGTGGTATTAAAAAAAGAACACATTATTCATTCGACAGTGCAGCATCTGTACCAGCAAAACATGCATTGACATAATAAAAGCCCCAAAACACTAGACAAGCTTCGAAAAATTTCGTAGCTTCTGCGTCTTGTCTGCTTCAACCTGCTTCAACCTGCTTCAGCTGCTTACAATATTAATTGCCTCATCCTGACTCAACATAATAATGAAGCACTTTCGACATAACATCAACCTTGTACTCATGACAGGGAAATGATAACGTGCAATATTGTACGACATTGTCTCTTGTCGTGTTATAAGCGTGCTTTTCTCCAGCATGTTTGCAAAATATTGCTTCAACTTACTTTAAGAACATAAAAAAGGCAAGTGTTGGGGTGCACCAGTCCCCCTCGCGTCTTAGTTCTACTTCACTTAGTTCTAACTGTAACAAACAGCATGTCTGTGACGAATAACGAGAGGCACAATCAGAATGGCACATAGTGAGTTATGATGGATTGATCGTTAAATGGACGTTAACCTTCATTACCACGCGCCAGCCAGCACGTGTAAACGTAGCAAAGGCGGCTGCTTGAATCCATCCGATATGGTGCATGCACAACGACAACCCATGAGAGGAATTTCTAACCTACCATTGTCAAATGTGTTGCTTTCTTCTGACAACCATCATCTCCTATATAAATCCCTAATTAGATCTAAACTCGAATATTGCTGCATCAGTATGGGACCCCTTTCAGGAAATCTGTCACATACACTAGAAATTATCCAGAACAATTCTATTCGTTTTATTTGCTCTCAGTACAGCCGCACCGCCAGCATAACAGTAACGAGATGCAATCTTAACCTACCTTCACTCGCATCCCGACGTAAAACACATCGTTTCGTTCTTTTCATAAGCTCTACCACCATCCACATTTGCGTAACGACCTGATTACTCCTCCCCAATATGTATCGAACAGATTGGACCATATTCATAAAGTTCGAACTCTGTCGTGTAGAACTCGTGCATTTCTTAATTCGTTCATACCGCGTACATCGAAAGAGTGGAATTGCCTTCCCGCACTAACGGCTGAAATTAATGACTGTGACTTGTTCATGCGTGCTTTACCAGTGACGTCATAACTCTTCTTTGCTGCATATGGTGAACACAGTGGAATTGCTATGTTTCATTTTACCTTATGTACAACGTCATTTCACTTTTCACTGCTTATTTTGTTACTCTTATTTTTTTATTTTTCTCCCTCTTCTTCAAATGTCAGTGTATAAATTTATTGGTTTACCTATTGTGTTATATTGTATTATTAATTTCTGTATTGTGCAATTTCATTCTAAGCTAATATTCTATTAATAGGAATGACCACTTTTCTTGTACGTAATACCACTCCCCTCTGTAATATCTATTGACCCTGAGGGTAAATAAATAAATAAATAAACAAACAAATATATAACTAAACGTCAACCCGCCTCCCTCGCCCCCGCTTTCTTTTTCAGGGAATACCTTTTTATTTTTGACTAAACTAGTTCGGGTCCGCCACGGTATGATCAGTGGCTAAGGGGCACGGCTGCTGACCCGATGGTCGCGGTTTTGATCACGACTGCGGTGGTCGTGCACCAGATGGTCGAAATTTCCGGAGCCCTCCACTACGCCGTCTCTCATAATTATATCGTGGTTTTGGGACATAAAACATCACATATTATTATTACTATTAACCCAGTTCGTCACGGCGGCCTCACTGCCTTATTTGTGCACGAGCTAAAATATTTTGAAATTCGTGTTCACCTGTAAACTCATTACCGCTGTTCGCAGAAGCTATATTACTTATGTGTTTCCATCTGTTGGCTACCGTCACTGAATTTACTTGATAGTGTGCATTACCTTCAATTCAGAGTGATATGTGCGGTTACCCTGATAAAAAACGAACGGCCAGCAGTTGAAGAGGTGTCGCAAATGCAGCTTTGTAAGCGACGCGGCCCCCGTTGAAGCGGCTGACCTGAAGCCTCGATACACCCAGCGCAGCCTGTCGGAAAAAATGCGAAGCGCGTCTTCATGTTCGGCGTGGAGGCTGCGCGGCGGAGGCGGAGCGTCGGTATACCTAACCTATTCTAACACTGTGCACTGGGCGTTCACTATCACGTCTGTCAAAATTTCCAACGCTACGCACCGCAGAAATGGGTCAAATTTCAAGGTGAACGCTGCTTGCCCTTCCTCTCGCGGGCGCGCGCTTTAGAGAATGAGGGGATGACGTACATGAGAAAATGGCCCTACGTAGATGGTAGTGCTGTGACGTCGCTCCTCTACGTAAACGACTGTGCTCTGACGTCGCCAACAGTAGCACGTGACATTGCGATAATTATTTGACACGACATGCGTAGTTGGTGTAATTTGTTGCTTGAATAGATTAATAAAACTTGAGAGAAATAATGAGACACACAAAGGGAATGTGTGCGTCTTTTTCATTTTTTTTCGTGCATTGCAGCGAGATGCGGGGCTAATGTGCCTCCCTTTCCCATGCGTTCGTGTCCCCGCGGTTAGCGCATCGAGCAGACGCCAGCCCTGGAAACGAAAGTAATGTTCTGGCGCGTTCGAGCACTCATTATGATCATTTATTCTACCACGTCGAAGTAAACGTTAATGCTGCACTGGCTCATGATACCGCCACTCTCGTGCCCGTGCGAATGTCTCAACTTTCATGCCCGTCCCGCAGAAACAGGCAGTACACCACAGAGAACGCCGACAAAACGCCCACACGCGCTACATAAAAAAAAGGAGCGGCCGTGCAACACCGCTCGCGTGCTCGGGCTGGCTCGGGCACGTCATGCGCACGTGACCATGCATGCTCATGACGTGTTCATGCGTATATGTCAAGTGAAGAAGGCAGGGAAGGGATTTGGCTTGCTAAGGCTACACGGGGCGAGTGGCAAGGGTTTGAAACTCGCCTCCTCGCATCATGGTTTCGCGCCGCTACAAATTATTGTTTTTCTCAGCTCGTAATGAACCGATTTGAAAAATTCTTGCGGCATACGTCTCTTCATTCGGCACACAACAACTTCCAGCGTCTAACTAAAATTTGCTATGTGGCCTGGTGAGGGGCCCTTTAAGCGCTCTTCTATTACTTTCAATAGGAAAGTGGTGGTCAATTTGCGGCACCGCAAGCTCTCCTGTATAGAGGTGGGAGCGAATAGTCCACGGTCGAACCACCGCAAGTGGAGCGAAATGTATAGGAACGACCACTGCCTGGTCTTCATTTTCAGCAGTAGCTGTGGCGCAAGTTTCTTACATAATTTTTTTTCTGAACTTATGCACCTAATATGACAGTACTCTTAACTATGGCAAGAAACCCAGCTATTTTCCGCAATAAACACGAAACCTTAAGTAAAATCTGGAAGGATGCGGGCACGCGCCGCTACAATGATGGAACTACCACCACAAACGAAGACCGCTTGTACCCGTCAGCTGTTGCTTAATCAGAGCAGTTGGCGTAAACAAACGGCAGGTGGGGTTCAGGTGCAGAACAGCGAACATTGCGCTACGGACCCGCTCACCTTGTGTTCTTTATGTGAGCCTTGTGTTTTAGATGCGAAGTATCTTAAGGTCGAGCTCAATCCGGCGGTGGTGGTGGTGGTGTGCGGCGTGACCACCCTTACTGCGCACGCGCATACCCTCTCCACACACCTCCTCTCCACTCACCATCTCCCCTTCCCCTATCCACACACCCTCTCCACTTTCCCTCTCCCTCCCCCTCTCTCATACCCTCCCCCCTCCCCATTTCCACTCTTCCTCTGAAACGCGGGCTAGACATGCCGAAATTCTCTCCTGCGCAAGGCCGCAATGAGCTCGAGCGCATGCGCGTCCCCTCCCCTTCTCTCTCCTCCCCTACGCTGCCCCCGTCTCGCCCGCCTGTCGACCGCGTTCCCCGCTCGCCCTGCGAGAATTAACGGCCAGGCTAGATGGAAGATACGACGCGCGTAGCGTCCCTCTTCGCGTTCCACGACGCGAGGTCGGTAGCATGCCCAACGAACGCCAACGGAACGCGATCGTGCAAGTGCTCCGGCTTCGCATCGCCTCATGGTCCCCTTTAGCGGAGATGGTGTAATTTTTTGTTACAATCTTAATTCGGGGCCATTCCAAATTGAAGGTGAGAGGGAAGGTTTGAGATAAAAAAAATAAAACCAGGAGCCCTTGCCCCATCGGGAAATTGGTAGGAAGCGAAGCTTGGTGAAAGCGTGCCTGATCTTGTGCTCTTCTTTCTTTCTTTCTTTCTTTTTTTCTTTCTTTCTTTCTTTGGAATTGCACAATGCTTCCTCCTAAAGTAACAAGGTCATCGTAAACAGGCACGCGCTCTATTGGTCCTCTTCTTAAACCTCGTTCTCGTCTTCATGTTCTGCTTCGCTCTCTAAACACGTGCCTTCGATTTCTCTGGCTCGGAATGCAATAACTCTGATGGGCGAGACGACTAGCACAGAACGACAGAAAGAGAGAGAACGAAAGAGAAATAAAGATAGAGAAAGAGAAAAATTCGAAGAGAAAAAGTTTCTCCGCGAGAGGGATTCCAACACACGTACACGCCATCCGAAGGCGAGCGGCTAGCAAAGCACAAATAGCAAAGGAGTGGGAAAGGGAAGTGAGGGAGAGAAGGACAGATGTAAAGTTGAGGAGGAGGCAAAGGGGAGAGAGTAAGACATATAGAAAGAAAAGAAAAAAGAGAACAAAATGCAGAAAGAAAAAGATGGAAAGAAATTCGGCAGATGCCGCGTTTTGTGGGAATTGGTTTAATTCCGAGCAATCAGCCAGTAGTTCTATGTTGTATTTATGACTTTGAGGCAAGCGTCACGAGGTGCATCGACGTGTTTTAGTAAGTGTTGTACTTTTGTGCCCATCGTCGGCTTACCAGGCACGTCGACAACACTGGCGTGCAAAGGCTAGCTAATGGTCTGAAGTAACGTCAGCACTCAAGCTAGAGCACATACGTCACAATTATTGAAAGGAAGTTCACTATACAGTGCGATGATGAGAATGTCTACGTACCTTTGGTTAGTCCTCAAAAACCGAGGAACGCTTGAATATAGCTTGCTGAATCATACGTATACAAATGTAATGTTTATTAGACTGCTATAAAAGCGGAGCCAACAATGGAACCACAAGTGACGTTAGCTTGATATGGCGTCTGTATCGTTGGAATACGATTTAGTGTTTATTGCTTTGTTAACAAAAAAATTACACCATCTCTAACACCATCTTACACCATCTAAAGGGGACCATGAGGCGATGCGAAGCCGGAGCACTTGCACGATCGCGTTCCGTTGGCGTTCGTTGGGCATGCTACCGACCTCGCGTCGTGGAACGCGAAGAGGGACGCTACGCGCGTCGTATCTTCCATCTAGCCTGGCCGTTAATTCTCACAGGGCGAGCGGGGAACGCGGTCTACAGGCGGGCGAGAGGGGGGCAGCGTAGGAGAGGAGAGAGAAGGGGAGGGGACGCGCATGCGCTCGAGCTCATCGCGGCGTTGAGCAGGGGAGAATTTCGGCATGTCTAGCCCGCGTTTCAGAGGAAGAGTGGAAAGGGGGAGGGGAGAAGGGGAGAGGGAAAGTGGAGAGGGGGAGGGGAGAGGGAAAGTGGAGAGGAGGTGTGGAGAGGAGGTGTGGAGAGGGTATGCGCATGCGCAGTAAGGGTGGTCACAACACACACCACCACCACCACCACCGGATTGAGCTCCGCCTTAAGATACTTCGCATCTAATAAAATAGCCAGCACTACAACCAGAATTACTATTGTACCACAGGTCGCTGTGCACGTGTATGCGCCGCAGGTGATTGGCAGCTTATAGATATCAAGGAACGGCGAGAGCAGATATTGGTAACCTAAATGTGAGAGCGTCAAGAAAAATCAACATCGGCAGCGTTGAATCGAAGAGTGAAAATAATAAAAAAAATTACACCTTCTCCCGCTAATTGGGACCATGAGGCGATGCCAAGCCGGAGCACTTGCACGATCGCGTTCCGTTGGGCATGCTACCGACCTCGCGTCGTGGAACACGAAGAGCAACGCTGCGCGCGTCGTGCCTTCCCTCTAGCCTTGTCGTTTATTCTCACAGGGCGAGCGGGGAACGCGGTCATCAAGCGCGCGAGGAGGGAGCGCAGGAGAGAAGAGAGAGGGGGAGGGCACGCGCATGCGCTGGCGCTCATCGTGGCGTTGCGCAGGAGAGGGGCACACCATCTCCCGCTTAAGGGGACCATGAAGCGATGCAAAGCAGCGTTTCGGCATGTCGACCCGCTTTTGAGAGTGGGAGTGGAGAGGGGGAGAGGATGAAAGAGGGAGAGGGGAAGAGGTGTGTGGAGGGAAGGTATGGGGAGAGGGTTTGCGCATGCGCAGTAAGGGTGGTCACGCCGCACACCACAACTACCACCGGTTTGAGCTCCGCCATGAGATACTTCCCATCTAATAGGAACCCAGCAGGAATCAAACCCAAGCATTCTGCGTGGTAATCAGGTATTCTACCAAAAAGGCTGGCCAGATCAATCCGCCCAAGCGCGAAGACGCCAAAGCTCGAGCACCATGGCTCGACCTACAGCAAAGATGCCGCCTCTGGCGAAGCAGCACAGTGCGAGTACCCGACTTACAAGGGCGCTCGGCATCCCTTAGCACTTGTGCATCGAACATTACTTATAATATGCAAGGGATGTTCGCATTTGGAGATAGGGAATTGGGAGGAAAGGAAACACTGTAAACATAGCAAAAGTGTTCCAACAGGCCGATTTCAGAATTGTATGCATGCTTGCTCAACATTACCAGAGCTGCAAACCATAAATGGCTCTGTGGAAGAGCAGAGAACAGCAGAAGAGCCGATGTGCATAGAAGTATGTTGAAGCACTAAAGTGGCATTCCTGGCGCTATAGTAGAGTGCTGGATTAAACTAATGCATGACAGCGGGAAATATTAGTTAACGGCGCTGGCGCCTGAACCCAGCCTCCAGAATTTGAAAACAAATGTCATGTCTACTACGCTACACCACACTTCGTTTTCTTGGTCACGGCATTCATTAGAATGCTTATTGAAAAAATGCAGTAATACACAGATTTACAATCTGATATTCGCACAGCGACAACAAGCGTACAAGCCCTGCTAAGAGAAAGCTCGGAAGGATAGCATAATTTGCCCTCATATCAGGGAGAGTTCATAATGTGTTGAATAGGAAAGCTGGTAAGGCTAACCACCTGATTAAATTTGGCTACCAGTGCAGTGTAATGTCGAATTAATCGTGAACATCCTTCTGGCTAATAGCGGTTCGTAAGATTATTGTGATTGAACAACTTGTACGTTCTACGTTACGGTCTTGCATACCCGTGTTCCACAAACTGTGCATACCAGTAAGGAAAATTATATCATAACGCTCTTCAAAAAGAGCTATTGGGAAACGATAACGAACAGTGCAAGAATTGAATGCAATATTTTTCGTCACAGTTGGTTCAAGGATATCCCAGAAGAGAACGACGTCCTTGCCGCTATCGAAGTAAAGTTATATTGTCTCCGGTACATCATATATAGGGCGACAGTTTGCTGACGAAAGAAAGATACCTTTTCTATGATATCATCTTTTTTTCGGGCGATATTTCAGATGTCATAGAAGAACCTTCTGAATTGGGCGGGATACATGTCTGGCTCACTTGTTTCAGTACATCGGGGCCAGGAAGATCAGCGGGAAATGAGCGGTACAACGGAAGCGGAAAGATAACGATAGTACATTTTCGCGTGTTTTCTTGCTTTCTTGCATGTTACTGTATACAAGAATTCTATGGGAAAACATGCTTTCCGTAATGAAACTACAATGTAATCTTCCTGCCTAAATCCCGACAAACGCGGTTGTGCTGAGAAGTTTGAAGAACCAACTTGGCCACGCAAAGAAATAACACTTGGAACCTGCAAGAACGAACGAATTGTGGGAAGGGAATTGTCCCGAAATTAGAAGCGTGAATGCGCTTGTCAGATATACAGATGTATTAATTCAGATTTCGTGCTCAAAAGAATTCTTGTTTTCCTTGTTTGGCTCCATATTTGGATTTTCTTGCTCCAAAGGAAACATTTTGATGATCCAAAAATTGCTCGAAATCCTATTTCGGCTGTTGCACCTCTGCATTGTCATCGACACCCTTCATAATATGCTGTATCTTGGCACTTTCGCTCATTCAGGCATCGACATGCCTGCGGAGATTGATTACGTCCTCGTTATAGGCAGTGCAAGTTTCACCTGGTTCCTGTGCCTGCGTTTCCTCACGACATGTTCCCCGATCGGAGTGTGTAGGTTGGGGGATTACTATGAGGCATGACGTTATCGAATTAATTTTGAAAAGACTTTGAGGTGTAGGCGTCTTCACTGGAATATGCAGGTGTCACATGTGAACTCACTGTTGCTCACTGTTCCTAGTCCGCAGAATAAGTCACCTTCTCGGAAGTGCTTCCTGCAAACACATGCACGGGACTTCGGTTCTTTGCTCATTCTGAGCAGGGTCAGCGACATGTTTGTTATCCTCGAGGTGAAACTGCAGATGTGAAATTAGCCTGTTTCTTTGCTTGCTTGGTGCATTAACTGTGGCACACGGCCAGAGCACCATGCTGCCAAAGACATTGGCCACACTTTCCGAGCTTTTGTCCGTTTCTAGAATCTAGATGCACATGCACTCAAATATTATGCTTCATTTGGAAGAGACCGTTCTTTCATTTTATGTTAATAACATCTGCAAATTGTGGACAAAGTTTAAAACGTGTCGATCTTGCCATTACATGCTTGTCAATGTTACTGCTGCTCTGTGGTGATGTAGAGCAAAATCCCGATTCCGAGGTAAAGAATATGCTACAAAAACTTTCGGAAGGGCACAAATGAAAGAAGACATAAAAGTAATTAAGGCTGATCAATCTTCCATCTCTTCTTCTGAACTGGATGTCAACAAGTAGCGAAACCCATCTTGCTCACGCAAATGGCGAATGAGCTCTAGAGTACTTGTTAAAGTGACTCTTAAGCCCTCAGCACTAGACTCGCAGCACTAGACTGTTGCAGCGATGGCGTAGTGGGTAGAGCATCAGCTTCGCATGCAAGAGGTCCGTGGTTCGAATCCCGGTGCCGGACAATTCCCAACCGGATTAAAAAAAATCCGCGTGATTATGGAATTGTGTAAAAGGCCTGGGGCGCTGCCTCACTGGCGACCACAGCCAGCAATGCACTCCCTCACCAGAGCAGGATTGGCCACCCTGGTGTAGTACTTGGCCACTACCTCCCACATGAATACACCAATTAACCCTCGGCCCTCAGTCCCCAGCGGCTGCGAAGCAACTGACCAAGGCGGCGGTCAGACCTGCGACGCAGCAGAGGGCGCTAAGAATCTCTGGGTCCGGACAGGCCGCCATTGGAATCTGAACCTGGCTACGTATAACGCTAGAACTTTATCTAGTGAGGCGAGTCTAGCTGTACTATTCGAGGAATTAGAGGGTGTTAAATGGGATGTAATAGGGCTCAGTGAGGCTAGGAGGCCACAGGAGGCTTATACAGTGCTGAAGAACGGACACGTCCTATGCTATCTTGGCTTAGCTGACAGAAGAGAACTAGGAGTGGGGTTCCTTATTCATAAAAATATAGCTGGCAATATAGAGGAATACTATAGCATTAATGAGAGGGTGTTATGTATCGTGATTAAGTTTAATAAGAGGTACGGAATGAAGGTGATACAGGCCTACGCGCCTACATCGAGCCATGATGATCAACTGGTGGAACGCTTCTACGAAGACGTAGAATCGGAATTGAGTAAGGTAAAGACACAGTATACTGTACTGATGGGCGACTTTAATGCAAAAGTAGGCAAGAAGCAGGCTGGAGATCATGCAGTTGGGGTATATGGCATCGGCTCCAGAAATGCCAGAGGGGAGTTACTAGCAGAGTTCGCAGAACGCAATAATTTACGGATCTTGAATACCTTCTACAGAAAACGGACTACTCGTAAGTGGACGTGGTGGAGTCCTAATGGCGAAACTAAAAATGAAATAGACTTCATAATGTGCGACCACCTGGGCATTATACAGGATGTGGAAGTAGTTAACAAGATCCGATGCAGTGACCATAGA